>NC_143488.1:21918950-22115837 GCF_027475165.1 Benincasa hispida
GACACCAGGGAGAACGAAGTTACCTTGACTTCAAAGCCAGTAGTGAGGGATTTTCCAGATGTGTTTCCAGAAGACCTTCCCGGATTGCCCCCGCAGCGGGAGATAGATTTTGCCATTGAATTGGAGCCAGGCACAACCCCTATTTTAAGGGCCCCATACAGGATGGACCTGGCAGAGTTGAAGGAGCTGAAGGTTCAATTGTAGGAGTTGTTGGACAAGGGTTTCATTCGCCCTAGTGTGTCACCATGAGGTGCACCCGTTTTATTTGTGAAAAAGAAGGATGGATCATTACGTTTGTGCATTAACTACAGAGAGTTGAACAAGGTGACCATCAAGAACAAATATAGCCTTCCCATGATCAATGATTTGATTGACCGGTTACAGAGAGCTATGGTCTTCTCTAAGATTAACCTCCAGTTAGGGTACCACCAGCTAAGGATAAAGGACAGTGACATATCCAAGACAACCTTTCATTCGAGGTATGGACATTATGAGTTCATAGTGATGTCATTCGGCCTAACGAATGCACCAGCAATGTTCATGGATCTGATGAATAGGGTGTTCAAGGAATTCATCGACACCTTCGTGATTGTTTTTATTGATGATATTTTGATTTATTCCAAGACAGAGGCCGAGCATGGGGAGCATTTGCGGAGAGTTTTAGAGACATTGAGGGCCAATAAGCTATATGCTATGTTTTCTAAATGCGAATTTTTGTTGAAGCAGATGTCCTTTCTAGGGCATATGGTATCCAAGGAAGGTGTCTCAGTGGATCCTGCAAAGGTGGAGGCAGTTACGAGTTGGGCTCGTCTAATCACGGTCAGTGAGGTGCGCAGTTTCCTGAGGTTAGCAGGCTACTACAGACGGTTCGTGAAGGATTTCTCTCGCATAGCTGCCCCATTAACTCAGTTGACCCGGAAGGGGGTAACATTTGTTTGGAATGAGGCTTGTGAAAGAAGTTTCCAGGACCTCAAGCAGAGGCTGGTTTTAGCCCTAGTTCTCACAGTACCTGACGGATTAGGTGGTTTCGTCATTTTCAGTGATGCATCCAAGAAGAGGTTAGGATTCATATTGATGCAGCAGGGTAGAGTAGTTGCTTACACTTCACGTCAGCTGAAGAAGCATGAACAGAATTATCCCACGCATGACTTGGAGTTAGCAGCGGTGGTTTTTGCTCTTAAGGTCTGGAGACATTACTTGTTTGGGGAAAAAATACATATCTTCACCGACCACAAGAGTTTGAAGTACTTTTTCACTCAGAATGAGCTAAACATGAGGCAAAGAAGGTGGTTGGAATTAGTAAAGGATTATGACTGCGAAATTTTGTACCACTCAGGGAAAGCAAACGTAGTGGAAAATGCTTTAAGCAGGAAGGTGGCCCATTCCGAAGCTCTCATTACCGAACAGACTCACCTATGCAGGGAACTGGAAAAGGCAGAGATTGTAGTAGTCGTGGGGAAGGTCACGGCACAGTTAGCACAGATGTTGGTGCAACCAAGCCTAAGGGAGAAAATTATTGATGCACAGTGAGACGACCCTTATTTGGAGGAGAGGGTTTGTAGAGTGGAGTCAGGCCAGGATAGCGAATTCTTTGTGTCAGCAGAAGGTGGCCTCCTTTATCAGGGCGTCTGTGCATGCCGACGGTTAGTGACATTAAGAAGGAGCTGTTGTTAGAGGCTCATAGTTCCCTATTCTCGATTCACCCTGGCAGCACCAAGATGTACCAGGATCTGAAACGTTACTACTGGTGGAATGATATGAAAAGAGAGGTTGCGGAGTTCGTCAATAAGTGTTTGGTCTGCCAGCAGGTGAAATCCTCGAGGTAGAGGCCAGCAGGCTTGTTACAACCATTAAATATACCAGAATGGAAGTAGGAGCATGTGTCTATAAACTTCATCGTGGGGTTGCCTCGAACAGTTAAAGGTTTCACTATGATATGGATCATTGTAAACAGGCTTACGAAGCTAGCACATTTCATACCTGGAAAGTTCACCTTTTTAGTGAATAAGTGGGCACAGATATACATGAAGGAAGTAGTAAGATTGTATGGAGTACCCGTGTCCATTGTGTCAGACAGAGACACTTGATTCACGTCTAACTTCTAGAAGAGTCTCTAGGCGGAATTAGGGACTCGATTAAACTTCAGTACAATGTTCCACCCTCAGACTGATGGGCAGATAGAGAGATTGAATTAGATACTAGAAGACATGTTGCGTGCCTGTGCCATAGAGTTTTTCGGAAGCTGGGATGCTTACTTGCACCTAATGGAGTTTGCGTACAATAACAGCTACCAGTCCACTATTGGGATGTCACCCTTCGAAGCCCTATATGGGAAGAGTTGCAGGTCCCCTGTGTGTTGGGATAAGGTAGGAGAGAGGAGATTGTTAGGACCTGAATTGGTGCAGACCACAAATGAGGCCATGCAGAAGATCAGGGCTCGTATACAGACAGCTAGAGCAAACATAAGAGCTATACTGATGTAAGACGTAAGGACCTGGAATTTGAGACTGGGGTGAAAGTGTTCTTAAAGGTGGCACCCATGAAGGGTATTCTGAGGTTTGATAGGAAAGGAAGGTTGAGTCCGAGATTCATTGGACCTTTTGAGGTCCTGGAACGAGTTAGCCTTGTAGCTTACCGTTTGGCCTTGTCCTCAGCATTGTCTTCAGTTCATAATGTCTTCCATGTTTCAATGCTAAAGAAGTATGTGGCAGACCCATCCCATGTAGTTGACTACAAGCCCTTACAGTTGAATGATAACTTGAGCTATGAGGAGAAGCCCATAGACATTCTTACTAGAGAAGTAAAGACATTGCGTCGTTGGGAAATTACTTTTGTGAAAGTTTTGTGGCAAAACCACCAGTACAGGGAAGCCACTTGGGAGCGAGAGGATGAAATGAAGGCCCAGTACCCGGAGCTATTTCGAGGATGAACTTTCGAGGATGAAAGTTCTTTGAGGGGGGAAGAATATAACATCCCACACTTTATTTATTTATTAATAATGTAAAACTTTTCCCTTTTCAGTAATTGTCCTTAGTTGAAGGACATGTTTGGAATTCTGAATTTAAAGTATGATTGCGAGGATTTAAGTGTTGTCGTGAAATTTATTCAAACATTTTTTCAATTTGAAAAAAAAAGGTTATGGCAGGAATTAATTATTTTTGAAAAAAGGAAAGGAATTAAATAGTATAAAGACGGTTAAGGAAAAAAAAATCTAATTAAAGTTATTCTATTTTCCTATTATTATTATTATTATTATTATTGTTATTATTGTTATTATTATTATTTTATTACTTTTCCCTCACCACGTGAGCCCCACCCCACAAAAAAATCTTTTCTTCCTTTTTGTCGATTGGGTCCGCCACCGCCAGCCGTTCGCGCCTCCAGTCAGATGTCGCTGCTCCACTCTCCATTACCCAGTTGTATTGAGCTTGAGAAGCCAGGCACACAACTTTAGCTGTCTACCAGATTTGATGCTCGCAGTTCAGATCTGAGACGCGTCCAGCCAGTCACTAATTGCCGACCCACACTCACCGAGAGCCACCGCTCTTCAGTCCGCACCGCCCAGATCATAAGTTTGCGTGCCGCCAAGCCTTGTCCACTCTCGTAGCCGTTCGTCGCCCAACCTTGACCCATGAACTACAGTAGCTATCATCGCGGGTCTGTCGTGTGGGTTTTCTTTTGCCACTGCTCTCATCGGATTCTTGAGATTTTTGGGTAAGCTAATGGGTATTTTTATGGGCTTTTCTTAAAGTAGCTTGAATGCCTATCCAGTTTTGACATAAATTTCTTGTTACCCACGAAGATTTTAGATTTTGGTCTGATTTGATTAACCTATAATGTTGGAATTTTAGATTGAAGATTTGGGAGGATTTTGATGTGGCCCATTAAGTTTGAAGTTTAAGACCAATTTTGGGGGAAAATTTGTTAGGGTTGGTAAGTCTTTGTGAGTTTTGAAAATTTACGTTGGACTAAGCCACGATTTCAGTAAAGTTCAAACTATAATATTGGATTTAATATAGATGTCGCTTGAACGCTTTGCTTGGCAAGGAGGGGATAAGCTTGCTTGAACTAATTTGGATTTACTTTGAGGTAAGTAATCTTATCACTGGAACCGCCTATGAGCCAGGCTCTAGTTGTATGCTAGCATGATAAGTGTATGTTATGGTAACTGTTAGCATGTTGTTTGACAGTATGACTTGAATCAAAGTATATTCTGGCACAAATTCTGATTTGTTTAAATATATACCTAAGTGCTTGATCGTTAGTATGTGATAGTATGTGTTTTCATATGTCGATGTCTGATCTGCTGCCGTGGAGGCATACTTGTATGTTGTGGCCTTATGATATAAGTTATACACGGATGTTGTATAATATGTTGTTAAGAATTATGGGTATGTGATGCAGCCATGGTATTAAGGATTTTTATGTATGCTTTAGAACCGTACAATGTTGAATCTTAGCATGTTAAGACTGTGTGAATATCCTCATTGATTAGTTAGATGCTCACCAGTTTGTGTTTTCTTCAGGATTCACCAGTTTGTGTTTCCTTCGGGATTCACCAGCTTGTGTTTCCTTCGGGATTCACCAGTGTTGTGTTTCCTTCGGGATTCACCAGTGTTGTGTTTCCTTCGAGATTCACCAGTTTTGTATTTCCTTCGGGATTCACCAGTTTTGTGTGCATACTTAACTACAATAGGATAGGACTCAATGTCTTATATGTTACATATATTTATGTGCCATATGTGGGTATCTAGAAGACATAGATGCCTAGGATGACCCCAGTGGTGGGGTTACTTACTGAGTATTTCATACTCATTCTTTCTTATGTTGATGTTTTAGGTAAGGGTAGAGATGCACCGGTGATGGCACAACGGAATTCATGATCGAGCCACTAGGACTAGTTTTTACGCTTCCGCATCATGAGATTTAGAGTTCTTTTCATGTTTCCCTAAAGGTTTAGTTTTGATGTTTGAAACTTATTATTAAGAATTGTTTTACATATATATTTGTTAACCTTTATGATTTATGGGTACTTTATTATTGTTTTTAGCAATTGCATTTAATAAATGTCTTTTGAACTTCTCTTGTTTCTAATTAGCATTTATTTCAAATAACTGAGCGTCGTTTTAAATTCTTTACGTGCATTTATTTTAGTAACGACCTTACCTAGGTCCTAGGGGATCGGGTTGTTACACCCTCATTATAACGAGAGGGATTTGGTTTAGTCATTGGATCACAAACCAATTGGTCATTAAGGGATTAGTAGGAACTTTTGAAACAAGACATAATATCGAGGGTAAAACAGCATATTGACCCAGTCGTTATTACGAACATCCTATGAGGGGTCAACTTACTTGTTATGGTTAAATCATGTGAATCTTAAGTGCTTGCATGCTGGTGGTGATTAAAAACTCCTTAATTGTGAAGAAGAAGAGAATTCTTGAGTTCGAAAAAGAGTTTTCTGAAATCTTCATCTTCTTCCTCTCAAACCCATACTTTTACCTCACAAAATTCACTCAAATTCGAGTTCCACCATTCAAATTCAAGACTAAAAAATAGTAGAGAAGATCTCTTGATTGTTCACTGACGATTTGGAGCTGAATTTGTGTGAAGAGTAGTTTGGATTTGGGAGACTTCATCAAAGGTATGTTGAAATTGAAACCCTCTTCATTTCTCTGTAAAAGCATGCTTTGGAACTCAAATTAAATGTAATTAGAGTACTTATGATTCTATTTGCTTATGTTGCATGCTAGTATATTCCATCATTGCCTACATTTAGAGGACAACCCGACGAAGATCTGCACAAACACATGAAAAAATTTCATCTAGTTAATCTTAGGGTCTTTCCTTCTCTTTGAATTATGTCGCCAACTACTTGTCGGCCTGATCCATCTCTACTTGGACTGGTTTGTAAAACAAATTTTTAGAAAAATTATTTCCAGCATCTAAGGCTCATAATATAAGAAAAGAAATATATAGAATTAAGTAGGTTATTGAAGAGTGTGTTTATGAATATTGGGAAAGATATAAATAATTGTGTGCTTCATTCCCCTCATCATCAAATTTCTTAACAGTATCTAATCTAGTATTTTCATTTAGGCTTACTTTCATCGGAGACAAGCAACGTGGATGTTACCAGAGGGGCTCTAGCTGACAAGATGCCCACTGAAGCTAGTCAACTTATATCCACTATTGCAAAAAATTGTCAGAATTTCAAATCAAGGACTTTCTGAAGGAAATCGAACTCGAGATTTCCATGAGCAGAGGAAAAGATCATTCCAAATTACAATCATGTATGAACATTACAATTATAGTCGTAAACAAAACATATAGTTATGCAATCAATACAAAAATTATAGCATGAAAAATTCTTTCCCCTATCTAAGGCTCATAATATAAGAAAAGAAATATATAACATTAAGCAAGTTGTAGGAGAGCCTATTTATGAATATTGGGAAAGATAGAAACAATTGTGTGCTTCATTCTCTCATCATCAAATTTCTGAACAATATCTAATTTAGTATTTTCATTCAGGCTTACTTCCATCGGAGAGAAGCAACATTGATGTTGCTACCAAAGGGGCTGTAGCTGACAAGATGCCCAACGAAGCTAGTCAACTGATATCCACTATTGCAGAAAATTGTCAGAATTTTGAATCAAGGACTTTCTCAAGGAAATCGAACTCAAGATTTCCATGAGTAGTGGAAAAGACATTCCAAATTACAGTCATGTATGAACATTACAATCACAGAGTAAACACTGACCCCGATGTCGATTTGCGAGAATCTCTATCGGTCTGAAAGTCAGAGTCTATGTATCTTGTAAGGATCAGATTCTTATCTCCATACACAAGCATGTAGTCCCTCGTTCTCTAAAGATACTTGATGATCGTCTTGACCACTGTGCAATCATCAAATCCTGGATTGGATTGATACCGACTGACAATCCTTAGTGCATAGCAAATGTCGGGTCTGGTACACAACATTGCATATATCAAGCTTCCTACAGCAGAAGCATAGGAAATTTGTCTCATCTCCTCAACCTCTTAAGGTGTCTTAAGATATTGATCCTTAGACAAAATGATTCTATGCTTGAAGGATAACAAACCCCTCTTGGAGTCCTACATCCTATACTGATCAACATTTGATCAATGTATGATACTTAAGATAGTGCTAACCATTTGTTTTTACAATCCTGAATAATCTGGATCTCTAGAACATACTGTGCCTCACCCAAATCTTTGATTTGGAACTAGGCAGCTAGCGAATTCTTAATGTCAGTCAGATACTGTACCAGAAAAGCTACTGAGCTGTTGATATCATCCACATACTATACCAGGAAAGCAACTGAGCTGTTGATGATTTTCTTGTATACACAAGGCTCATCATCATTCTGATCCAATCATAACGACTTGACAACAGTGTTAAATATGATGTTCCAAGATCTAGATGCTTGTTTCAGCCCATAAATGGACCTATTAAGCTTGCAAACTCTTTGCTCTTGACATGGAACTATGAACCCCTCTGGTCGAGTCATATAGTTTGTCTCCTCAAGATTACCATTAAGAAAGACAGTCTTGATATTCATTTTCCATATTTCATAATCATAAAATGTGGCTATGGATAGGAAAATCTTGATAGACTTCAGCATGACAACAATTGAAGAAGTTTCCTTATAGTTAACTCCCTCAACCTAGCTATAATACCAATTGAAGGAAATTGAACTCGAGATTTCCATGAGCAGTGGAAAAGATCATTCCAAATTACAATGATGTATGAACATTATAATTACAGTCGTAAACAAAACATATAGTTATGCAATCAATACATAAATTACAGCATGAACAAAGAAATAAACAAGGAGATGTGTTTGTCGACTCGTCTCCATGCTTCTTGTTCACGAACACTCGAACACAATAACCTCGAACGCTTAAACAACACGACTAAAACAATGCACGAACACTTCGCGCTCGAACTCAACGATTGCCTCGATCACGAACTCTCCAGCAGCATGAATAGCCTCCATATAACCTCGACGGTGTCGAGTTAAGTATGACACCACCAAGAAAGTTACCTTTGTATTCTTGGTGTGAGAATCCAGAGGGTGGGCTTCGTATTGACTTGGAATGAGGCAGACGAAGGAGGATTGAACAATCGTGTACACGAATGGGCAAGCGGGAGAAGACAGAAACCTATCACATAGGTCGATGCTCAATCGTTTAGCTAAAGCTAAGCGATCGTTTACCTCATCATTTATCTCAATGTTTGTCGCGTACAAAACACTACACGATCGTTTACTTCGCTCGAGCTGTCACTTAGTAATCCGATATTTACTTAACAAGCTCCGTGAGCGTCTTTTTGTGAGAGATAAAATTCAAAAACAATTTTTCAACCTTTTGTAAAAACATAGTAAAATTAGGAAAATAGTTTTTGTTTTATCTCACAGTTACCATGAATGACCAATAACCTTTCACTCAATTGGTTATTAGAGAAAAAGATTTAATTATCCAATAATTAATATTATTATAAATAAAAATGATAACCAACTTATCATACTATATTTATAACCTATAGTTTTAATATTTCATCTCATGAAACATATAAATCATAGTTCTTTTTCTAATCCATGGTACTTAATGTAAATCTCATGTACATCAATCCTCCACTAGATGTATCTCATACATCATACTGATTATATCATATATAATCAAAATACCTCTTGTGAATTTGAACGTTTCAAATCAACACCAAGAACTGGTACTCAACTAAATCCATTGAGCTACTAAGGGGACCTTATGGACCTGTAGCTCGAAGCTCCAACGGTACGTGAATAATTGACTAAACTCTTTAGTTACGGGATCAACCATCTGTTAACTGTCAGGCACTCCACTAAAGACCTATAGCTGAACTCTCCATACTATAAATATATTATGTGTCCATCTGAACCAATCAAAAGTGCGAAAACCCTTCACAGTAAGTATAGTTGGGCCAATAACTGTTATGCCCCTGTAGTTACATCTAACTCCTTAAATACCACTGATCTCTCTAATGAACATAAGTCATAGTTTTACTATGACTGAGTCCTCTCTTCCAAAGATAAGCTATCGCCACTGTGTTCAAGCCCTTGAATCAGCCCTTAAGGGAGCAATCTCTTTACTTATCCCTGCTTCGGGAAAGGAGTGAATTCCATCTTGTGGATTGAGTTTTCAGCTCTTAGATCAGACAAGTCTCCAATGAATAGGCATGTTGAGTTGGCAATCTGGCCACTATCACCCATACTAATCAAAGGACCGCCCTCAAAGGTAGAAGTTCCAAAAACACTCAAAATTGAGGTCGTGTCACCTATGGTCATTTAGGTGAGATGTAAATCTCTAGTATCAACGATGTTATATACACAGTCTAGCCATCTCATGGTCCAGGTCTTATAAACTCTTTGTATAGGACACCCCCGCTCTCACGTCTCCACATGAATGGTCATGATCTACCATCTGTAGTAGTTTACAACACTTGCAATCCTCTACAAAGTGGGTCCACAGTGTCACCAGGATCAAATATCCCACCTTAATCCTTATACTAAAGACCGGTTTAGTTTGTCACTTAAATCATGATCCACTTATATATCACATATATATGCTTAAGTTTAGATAAGATAACCAAGGATTTTTGTTTATTGGATATGAGTAAATGGTAGAATTAAATAACACTTATTTTATTCATTAAACAATGTGTATTTTTACAAAATAACGAGATTTGTAAGTGATCTTAGAACTCAAGTCTCTAATCTTTTGTATCTTTTGGCATTGGATTCCCAAGGTGGTCTTCCTCAAGTTAAGATATGTGGAGCATATGGAGTGGTTGGACATACTTCCGACGCTTACTCATAAACTGAAGCGAATGTAATAGAAGGCTTCTAAAGGAAGTACGATCCACATGGGCAAACCTACAATTAAGCGTAGTGAGATTATCCTAACTTCAAATGGGGATCTCAAGGACAATTTGAAAACCAGAACCAATCTTCCCCATTGTGAAACCCGGATTTCCATTTTTCCTACTTAAGCAGGTGATTAAGGGAATTAACTAAATGAAAGTTAAATCCTATGTTGAAGTGAAGGAAATTTCCAAGTGTTGAATAGATTTTCCTTGAATAGTTTTGAGTTAATCCTTAAATGGTAAAATTTTGCTAAGTGTAAGGTCAAAAAAGACCCATGCGATAAGTGTTAGGAGACATTAACGCATAAGATGAGAAGGCAACCATGAGTTTGTAAGGTTGGACACATGATTGGCTGAAGTATTGGCAAGAGGCATTGCTAAAAGTTGCTCATGCGTTGGGTATGTGTGAGCGAAAGCAGAGAAAGTGAGAGGCTAAACGCAAGGCACTTGGCAGACAATCGTGTAACAAATGAGCAGTGCTACACGAAGAGGTAGACGATCGTTGAGTAATTGGGCAATGCTACATGATGAGGTAGACAATTGTGTAGGCGGGCGTTGGATGATCGTGTAACAAAGCGGGGAGCTACATGATGAGGTAGGCGATCGTGTAAGTAGGCGCTGGACGATCGGGCTATTGATAGACAAAGTATTACACGATCAGTGTAAATGCTAGACAATAAACATGGAAGTTAGGCGATAGTGCTAAACGATAGAAATAGACGATAGCTGAGCTTCGCTAGACGATGGGCGTCAATGCTACACGATGAGCAAGAGCTATACGAAAACACTATGCGATGATGCTATGCGGCAACACTATGCGATGGTGCTATGCGGCAATGCTATGCGATGATGCTATGCGACGACCTTGTTAAACGATAAACTATGCGATGATGCTATGTGGTAGCCTCCCTAAACGATGAGCTAGGTGATGAGACAAGCTATGGTGAACGCATGGTGAATTGTCCTTGCATTGCTAAGGCTTGCGGTACGTAAGGCTTGTGAGGTTAGCTATGTTGGTCTTGAACAAGAGACTAAGAACGTTGACCAGCAACAACGGCATATATGCGTTAGTCATAAGGATGCGTTAGCAAGAGTCTAAGTGATGGTGAGCTATACCGTGAGGTTTTGAGTTGTGAACTAGTTCGCCCCAAAGGTTATTTTGAGTTGGTGATGTGCTATGTGCCGAGGACATCTGAGGACATGTGGGCGCATAGGACAAGGCTAATAGTATGCATTGGAAGAGTGTTGGTCATAATCCTAGTTGACCGCATAGGCCAAAGGTAAGCCATGCGGGAGAGGAAGGTATGCGGCCAAGGATATGATTCCTTGAGTTTAGTATGACTCAAGTTATGCGTTGATGAGAAAGCCATGGGTTGATGATGGCTAACCGAGAAAAGGCCAAGGATGAGCCTTGCGAGTATCTAGCATATGTCACCAAGTTGCATCAATGGGATGCACAAGGTAAGGTGGCATTAATTAGAAATGGCACAATCGAGGTTAGGTCGCATATGGGGAAAGATGCTAGGTGGCAATGGCTTGAAAGGTGTTGTGATGAGGTTAAAAGACACCTCAAGGGCGCAAAAATTGGATGGACGCATATGAAGGATGGATGCATATGAAGTTAGATGGCCGCAATTAGGGTTAGATGGATGCATTGAGGTAGGATGGGCGCATATGAGATTGGATGTACGCATTCAAGGTTGTCATCTAGACAAGTGGCTTATTGGGGAAAAATCATAGGCCTTGAGCAAATGAGGTGGATGCACAAGAAGACATGCAAATTTGAGGGCTATGTGTTGGTAAAAGAGGGAAGAAGACACCTTGGATTGCGATGATGTAAGATTGCGTTAATAGTGTAAGGAAAGAGCACTTGGACATGCAGTCAAGTAGAAGGTATGAAGGCTGATTGTGAGAAAGAGATTTTGGACGCCTATAAATAGGGCCAAGGACTTCAGATCATAACAAAAATTCTCTTCAAGGGAAATTAAGAAGAGTGTATGAAGGCTGATTGTGAGAAAACTATGCACTGAGGAAAGAACACATGTGTTGGTAGTAAACTATGCGTTGGTCATGAAGTTCCAAGAGAAGGAGATGTTGTCGGAAAGTGAAGTCTAGAAGTAGCATTAACTTGGGACAAGAATATCTCCCAGAATACTCGTGCGTTTGAAGTGATTCTAAAGCCACCTGAAAGCTAAAAGAGTCTAGATTTTAGAGTAGGACCGGAGAAGAAGCTCCAAGAAATTGGGTTGGAGAATGAGGAAAATATAGAAGGGTCGAGCTGTCAGGTAAGCTCGAGCTAGTCTTGAGGTTTTAAAGATTCCGGCCACACCACAAAGAGTTCTAAGCTAAGAGGTTGAGGTAAGATTTCTGAGACATTTTAAAGCATATTTGTAGAAGGAAGTAACTCGAGATAAAGCCTAGAACTATTAGTAATCTGAGCGTTTAGTTGAATCTAGAATTTAGGGTTCAAAAGAGGAGTCCGAGAAGATCAAGGAACTTCTAAGAGAAAGATTCCTATCCTTACCAAGGTGAGTGGTGCTTTCCTTTAAGTATAAAGCATATCTTTTAGAGTAAATTGTATATGCTTATGTTATGAATGAGTATCTAGCATGAGAATGAGATTATGTGATCGGGATGGTCAGGGGGTCAATAGACCTAGTTTTAGAGCCCAAAAGAAAAACCTCACGGGATAGTCAGGGGATTGAGATGTCTAGCCCTGAGCCTATGGGAGGATCCTCCTATGGGATGGTCAAAGGGCCGATAAGCCTAACTTCTAAGCCCATAAGCGGGGAGCTATGTGCACATAAGAGACATTGGGAACAAAAGGGAACTCAGCAGAGTAAGGGTTCATGATTAATATTAGTTAACTATCTACTGTGTGTGTAGGTAGAGAATAAACTCATTCTAAATAGTTATCAGTTTAGCTATCTACCATGTGTGTAGATAGAGTTTAGAATAGACTCATTCAAGGCTGAGGTTTGAATGTAATCTCGTATTTATGATATGCTTGTTTTTTATGAGTTGAAATAGACTCTTGAAGTTGCTTACCACTCACTGAACTTTGTGAAGCTCATTCTGTTATTTCATGTTTTCTTCCCAGGTAGCGAAAGGTGAGGAGTTCCAGGGTGCTGCTAAGGTTAAGGTTTGCCACATGCCACCGTCGCACTTCTAGAGGGTTTTAAGAGTGGTTGTTGTAAACTTTGTAGTTAAGTCATGGAGTTGTATAAACATTACATTCATGTAATAAAATGGGCCTACTTAATCAGTTGTTGTTATCTCCTTGACTTAAAGAGGTTTAGTTGGACAGTAGGTATCATAAAAGGGTGGTATCTACGGTCCCTCATGCCTCTTCTCGGGCTCAGGAGTGCGGGCACGAGGTGGGGTGTGACACTCATCTTCCTCTTCAAGTATGTCTTTAGAAGATGTTGTGAAATCTCTACCTGACTACTCTTTAAAATTTCAACAGGAACTTCATCAACTGCAAAAGGATAACATTAAACAAGACACCAAATCCTTCGAACAAGAAATAAAACAAGGCTTTTCAAACTTGGGCACTCAAATAACTCAACTTGCAACCATGGTAAGTAAACTTGGAAGCAAGTCCTCCGAAAAGCTTCCCGCCCAACCGAAGCATGCAAATATAAGTGCAATCACTCTTAGGAGAAAGGAAATTCCCTCCTCTTCTCAAGAAGCAAACTCGGTTCAATCGTCTTCCAATAAGCAAAGAAAAGGTATTGAATGAACAAGAGAGCAAGGTAAGTGAACCAAATGAAACTTCCATTTTTTTCGAGGTATGTGATTACTTCCCTCCTAAAGTAGAATTCTGTGTACCTAAAGTACCATTCCCTAGTAGATTAGCAAGCCCTAAGAGAGAAGATAACAATTTAAGGCATATTGAGATGTTCGAAAATGTACCCCCCTTTGCTTAATTCTATTCAAAAAAATTCCTAGGTATGCTAAATTTTTGAAAAATTTGTGTACTAATTAAAGAAAAGGGAAGGAAGAGGAGAGAGTAACGGTTAGTAAAATTTTATCTGCTCTAATATGCTCTATAAAAAAAAGACATGCCTAAAAAATGTAGAGACCCTGGAATGTTGATTGTTTGGTAGCTCCATTTATAGATTATGACTTTGATTGAATTGCCCATAATTCTTCTCATGCATCTCTTAATTTTTGCGATCATAATGTTTCAAACTAAAAGCATGTTTCTAATTCTTCTCTTGAAATTTGCAAAAATGATCAATCTTCTTCAAAAGATACTGATTTCAAGGATTCAAATAAGTTTGGCATGAATAGATATTCTTCTAAAAAAACAATTGACGATTCTTCAAATATTGTTCATTTTAAAGAAAAACCTTCAACTCATGATTCTAATTCTAAATTTCTTTGTAATAACAAAAACAAAAATAAGGCTTCTAACTTTTTCTCTAGTTTTAAAGTGCAGTTAAAAGGAATTGAGTCCAAGACTTTCCCATCTCCTAAGAAAGCAAATTCTTGGATAGTTGTTTCGAGAATCCCAAGAAGAAAGGGCCTAAAAAGAACGAGAATTTTGATGGTCCTTTAAATAGAAAAAATTTCAAGGTGAACAGATATAAGCTTAAAGTCTACAACAAACGGCATGTAAACCAAGTTCAATTGGTCTTGCGTTTGATTAATCCCTCGTACATGTGATCCCCTTCTTCAGCAATATCGAGCAAGCAATGCTAAAAATTTGCAAAATACTATTTCTATTCATTTTCAATTTTCTTTTTTATTTTCCTTTTTCTTTGCAATTTTTTTTAATTCTTACCATACTTTGTTAATAAAAGAATGAAAGAATAGTTGATTTTTATTGTTCTTTGGTAAAATAAAGAAAATGGAAAGCTAAAAAAAAAAAAAGAAAAATAAAGAATTCTCATTCTCCCAATAAAGCAAATAAAGCAATCACAAAAATCAAGGAAATTTCTCTTTACATCTGTTACTTTTTGTTCTTAAACATATATACTTAGTTTAAACATTGGGGACAATGTTCAATTTTTATATTGAGGGTGGGAAACATCGCTTGCATGTTTTTTATATATTTTTTTCACAGAAAAATGAGCCTTACAAAAATTTTTGCTCCATGATGATATATAATGATGCATGCTTGGAACCCTTCAGCATCTGAGCTCGGGTTAATTTAGATTTATCATTTTGATATTTTAATTAGATGCATGGCTCTAATATCTTGATAATTGCTTTGATGTTTTAAAATTTAAAATTTTTTACTTCTGAATGAAATATGTCTTCCATATCAAGAGTGACTTCTTGTTGTCTTAAAAAGACTATTCTTTGACTCTTTACTCATTTTGCTTTGAATAAATAAATATATGATTGATTGAATGTATGAAAACACAAAATAAAAGAAACACATTCACTTTTTTTATGCATCATTTGATTTTCACAAATCATTTCTTCTTATCAATGAAAATTTTGATGACGTGCTCATTTTAGCAAAGATACAAGCAAAATTTTAGACATTTTAAAATTTTCTAACAAAATTTTGGAACCATTTTTCAAAAGAAAAATTCTTTTTCTTTTAATTTCATAAAAAAAATCGAATGCTTTGTTTTTATGTTTATTTAGAATTTTAGACTTTTAGAAACATCATTTCTACTTGATTTTCTTCCTTACCCCGATAGGACAACTTTTGGTCTTGAGAACGACCATCTTGTTAAAGTAGTAAGTCTAGACAAAGGGGATAAAATAAGGGCTTCTAAAAAAAGTTGCTAGCATAAAAAATTAATTAAGCAAACTTGCAAAATAACATAACTTTCATTCTTGTATGTGTGTGTGCATGGATAGAGGTGAAGAGAGCTACCTCCATGATGTCTAGTTAGGGCCGACAATAAAAAAGCGATAGGTTCCGACATTATGAGTATGAAAGCTATCCCTCTAGGTAAAATAAATGCCAATTAAGATGTGTATGTGAGGTTATAAAAGGCATCCTTGTCTTATAATTGCCTCTCTTTTGCATGTGTATATATATCTTAGACTGATAACCGAGTCAGTGTAAAGCGAAAAATAATTGAATGTTGGATAGAACCTTTCCACTAGCCTTAGACTCTTAAATAAACTCAAAACCTTCCAATCTTTTTCTTTCATGATTTTGGTAGAAAAGGAGTTTTCTTTTAAAAAAGAAGTTCCAATTGATTGTTAGTAAATTTTAAGCTTCTAAATGCTTGTATTATATCAATGTGTCCTTGATTGTTAAGAAAAGAGTTAAGAATGAAATATTTGTGCATGTCAAACTAGCATATAACCAATTTGAATGAACAAACGTATGAATAAACAATCAAGTGATTCATATTTTTTCCGAATGTTTGTTTTTATTTTACTTGCTCGGGACGACGAAGAGTTAAGTTGGGAGTATTTTGATAGGTCTTGAAAAGAACTATATTTTAGATGTTAACTCCCTTCATTTTATACTATTAATTTGCTTAATATCCCAATTTTATAGATAAAATAACATTGGGAGCACTTTACAGCATTTAGAAGTATTTTGGAGCTAAAAGAAGCAAAAACACGCCATTGAAGTCGAGAAAATTACCTTTTTGCCATTGAAGCAGAGTTGCAACGCTGGAATTTGTGAAGCCTCGACACTGCCTCGGTGCTTGAAGACAGAGAGTACAAATTTACTACAAAACAGGGTAGCGTTCCAATGCTACGTAGGTTGACAAAATAAAAATAGAGAAAGTGCGCACGTGCCTTGCGCAAACAAGTGTTACGATGTTGTCAACGAGCGTTGTAACATTGTGATCTGTAGAGGTTAAAAATTCAGTTTTTCTCAACGAAAGAAGGGGATAGATTAGGCGAGATTAGAGTGTGGAGAAGAAGAGAGATACCAATTTTGACAAAATTAGAGGGCTAATCTTTGTATTTTTTTCTTTTTGGAGATTTTCTTTAATCCTTCAAACTATATACATTTTGATGCAAGATTCAATGGATTTCTTGAAGATTTACCCTCTTCATGAGTAGGTAAGTTCTTTTCTTGGGGATTATGTTTGCTTAATCAATTATTGAGGCTCTTCTTTAATTTTTTTTCTTACAATTTGTTGTTCTTGAATGTTTTTGCTAAAATTTAAATAAAATCTTTTAAAGTTTGAATTGACAACTAAATTTTAATAGATTTTTTTTTTTATGCCTACATGGTTGTTTAGCAAAATCATAATTAGATTGCAAGAACTATTAATCTTGAATTAGAATTTGAATTTTTTCCTAATTTCTTGAAAAGATTTGCTAGTTTAGAACATTCAAATTAATCAATCTCTATTTTAGTATTTTTTAATTTAAAAAATGTCATAGTTAAGAAAACCCAAGAAATTAATGCAATTTAGGGATTAATTGAGGTATGTGTTTATGAAGCAATTATGAACTAAATTGGGGTTAATTGATCAAATTAGGTTAATTAGGTTGTTAGTTAACTAACTAGGACAATAGGGAGTATCTCTTAATGAACTATGGAACAATTAAATTGGATAGAATCAATACGTGGATGATGGAATTAGATTATTAAACATAAATCCACAAGATTTTTTCGTTGAATTTCTTAAAACTCTCCCTGATATCAATCTCATTACTAAAATAGTCAAACAAATTCTTGTATTTACTTTTTCTTAGTTTTTGTAAAACCAACAAACCCTCTCAATTTGAAATTCAAAACTTTGCCAATTAATAGAGCTTGTCTGTGGATCGACCTCGTGCTTCCACTATTACTATGTGTTAGTATTACTAGTTGTGCGTTTACAAATTTTAATTGTTTTGGGTTAAGTTGAACTAACGACATCGTTTTTTGCCCCTAACACTATGTAAAGGTTCAAGTCATAAGACACCTTTACTTATACGCAACATTATACAGACTGATATTGCTCGATGGAAATAAAGATTTTCTTATGATTTTTAAATGTTCAAGTGGATGATTGTTGGTGAAAATTCATTTTTAAATTGAAGACCGGAATCACATTGCTTATAAATTAGCTTTTAGTGCTTATAAATTAAAGGGGAAGTACCTTCAAATACCCTCACCTCTAGATGTAGGTCTGGGGCACGTTTGTACTGTTGCAACATTGTGAGATCCTTCACTCACTTCCCCTTCTTCATGCACTTCCATGGTCTATAAATTAGCTTTTAGTGCTTCAGAAGGAATACACAGAACATAAACCACTTCTTTTTTTCCTTTTTTTTGCATGTAGGTTTTCCCTCTACATTTTCCATTTACGTTTTGCAAGCAAATTAATCTTGAAGGGTGTGAGTTTTCCGATCGGTTCGAGTGCAGTTATGTTCGAGACAGTATTGTTCTTGCTATTTTGTCTTTGGGACGGCGTTGCCATTGTTGAACAGCTTGCCCAAGGGGCAAAGCCTCGAAGCGTCTTAGAGAGTGCACGCTTTACGACTCAATCTGTAACAGTTTTCTCTTTTGTAGGTTAATTTCCGATGTCCGACATCATTTGAGTTATTTGATCGCAGTTATCTTCTATCCATAGGAGGTAGATATTCCAACAATGTCTGGTGAACCACATCTTATAATTTAAAGATTAAATCCTCATCAACTTAGATAAATTTTTACCCTAACCTTTTACATAAGTAGTGGAAGAGTTTTCCTATTATAGATATAGTAATTTCGAAGAGGTTGAGGAAAGTAAAAACGGAGGCTTGAAAAGATATAACTGAATCACTTTTGTGGTATTTTGATTATTATAAGATCTACATTACTTGACAGTTGTAGTTTTTCATTACTTGATGTTTCATAGGAAAAAAATGGCAAGTAATGACTTTTCAAAAAAGAAAACTGTAAAAAGTTTAAAAAGCGGAGATTGACAGAATGTTTAAGATATTTTCATGCGAACTATTACTTGACATATTTTTCGTGTCGAGTAATATAAGGTCTTGGCTGACACATTTTTCGTGTCAAGCATAAGAAGCTGTTACTCGACATGTTTTTCGTGTCAAGTAAAATATAAAAAATAATATATTTTTTTAATCCTTATTTTTTGTTTCCCTCCTCCCCCATTTTCATTTTCTTGACAAATTTGGTTTCCCTACTATCAAAAATATCATATAAAATATAAAATTAATTAACTTATTATTTAAAATATGTAAAAAATAATTATCAAATAAAACTTCCCCCCTTCCTTGTTTTCTCGATCGCAAACCCCCCTCCCCCCCTCCCGCCCCAAAACCCTCTCTTCGCAACACTGGTCAGCCACCGTATAGCCTCCACCATATATGCACCAGATGCCACCGGATCCACACTAGACGCCCACCGGTCAGCCATTGTACAGCCTCCACCTATCAGTCCTCCATCAGATCTATGCCAGATGCCCAACCCAGCCTCACGCCAGACGCCTAACCTCGTTTGGAGTTGCACCAAATTCGACCAATCCTCCACTAGATCCACACCATACACCACCGAATCCACGCCAGACGCCCATCAGATCCGCACCAGACACCACCGGATCCATGCCAGACGCCCACTGGCCAGCCACCGTACAGCGCCCACTGGTCAGTCCTCCACCATATCCGCGTCAGTTGCCCAGCTTAGCCTCGCACTAGATCCGGTCAACCCTCCACCGGATTTGTTGACAATCGTGCTGCCTCTGTCAAGTAATAGCTTTTTATAATTTTATGAGTGCTCTTGTTCCACTTTTGTTTTTCGTTTCAAGAAAGTTGGTCGAGACTCGAGTGAAGCGTCAATTTGAGCAAACACTTTGGGTAAGTGTTTTGGATATATTGGAATGAATTTGTGATTTTTGTAATAATGTAGCATCTTCTATAATGATTTTCTTGTTTGAATGTTTGATGATGAGATTTATTTTGAATTGTTGGAAGAAGTTAAGTTGTTGTCCAATAGGTTTGAGACCGATCTTGACAATGTTTTGGTAAGTTTGGAGGTTAGTATTAATAGTTCATTGTTACCCGTTGAAGTATTGGTCTAATAATTGAGTTATTTTCAATTATTGATGTTCAATTCAAGGATTTCAAGGGATTGGAGCTACTGTCCAGCAAACTTAACGATCTTTGGACATTTTAATAGGTATTAAAGCCTTGAAACTCTTTTAGAATTGTTACATAGTTGCTTGAATTTGCGTTTTATAATCATTATTATTTAACTTTTCATAGGTTGGATTACTTTGTTGTAGTTATGAAATGGCATTCGAATCAAGCCACACTTTGGGTAATCTATTTGGAGTTAATCGGTTATTTTGGTAAATGAAAGTTCGAAGAATTCGGCTTCCAATATTCTGTAGTTTTGAATGAAATTTTGTAGATAAGATTGGATTACTTCATTGTAGTTTTGAATGAAATTTTGTAGATAAGATTGGATTACTTCATTGTAGTTTTGAATGAAATTTTGTAGATAAGATTGGATTACTTCATTGTAGTTTTGAATGAAATTTTGTAGATAAGATTGGACTTCCATTATTCTCTATTTTTTATTGCTCGTAGATATGATAAGTTGTGAAAGTTGTGAAAGTTGGGGGAAAGTTATCTGCATTCTTCTATTTTAAATTTTAGCATATGCTTGATTTGTTGATAATTTTCTTCCTCTTTATTGTATTTTCTCAAATCTCTCCCATCTTCATTTGTTTTACAGCGAAAGGTAATTGTTCCTCCTAAAACTGGATATGGTCAAAAGAGAATGAATGAAATCCTAGTAAGTCCCTAACTTTAAGTTATAGATATTTTTTAAGTCTCGAGTATGATATTTTTTCATGGTCATTGTTGTATCTTAACACTTATTTCTATATTTTAAAATTTGATGTTATCGCTTTTTATTCTATTTTGCAGGTTGTCTTGCCTAATCATGTCTTTCCTGATCCTTAGTTCTCGATCTTTAGACTTCAAAGCTCAATGTATAGATTAAATAATGTACTTCACTGAGAGGTTACTTATTAAACAATTTGTCACTTTTGTATTTGTTGAAAGTTGAGTTTTGTATTCAAAAGCAATAGTTGAGATTTTATTTTGTGCATGTATGAAAGAGAAATATTGTTGTAATTTTTTAGGAATGTTCATGTGAAAGGTCATGGTCGAACATATGGAATTTTTAGTGAATATATTGAGTTGGTAGATCTTAAATGTATAATGTTTATTTAGTTGATGTAATTGTATTGTTGGAATACAAGGTAGAAAATGAAAATATGGACTGGGACATTTAATTTGAAATAAAATACATATACTTGGCACATAAAAAACGTCAAGAATTATCATATATGATACGTATTCAATGTTAAGAATCAATAAACTTGGCATACCACCAATGTCAAGTGTATTATCTTTCTTGACACGAAAATTGTATCAAGAAACATTTGTCTTGGTATTTTTTCGGAGTTAAGTTATCACACTATACTTGACAGTCAAATACTCAACGTTTTTATAAGCGTCAGGTATACCTTTTACTTGACATTGGAAAAACGTCAAGTAATCCAATTTCTATAGTAGTATTTTGGATAAACTAGTTGAATCAAGAAATAAACTCGTTAATTAAGTAGACGATAGTATCATGATTTTAAAAAACATAAAAATGATTACATAAAGTCAAAATGAGCATAATTCAACTCAAACAAACAATAAGCATCACTAAAACCATACCACTATATTTGGTAAAATATCATATGTTTCGAGATATCGATTGATGCTTTAGTCTATGTGATAATACAAAAGTGAACTTTGCTCGGAGGTAATTAGTATGACTTTTTTCTTTAGAGGTCGGAGGTTCAATCCCTACATCCGTAATTTTTATACTAAGAAAAAATCATGCGATATTATTGGCTTATTTGAAGTAGTGAGAGCGACCCATACCTCGCAGGAGACAAGATCATCCATTAGTCTACCAATGATGGTTGAGACTTCAAGAATTTTTGGGCACTCAAAAAGCCAATCAAATACCTCTTGAGTTACAGTGTCACCCCATGCAAGCAAATGAAATAGTTGTAAGTAGTCCATAACCTGAGCTAACTAGAGCCACTTCCATGTATTCTTCAAATTTTGGTTTATACTTTTTGTTCAGCCATTCAGCTTCTTTGAAATAGGATCCAGCTTGCCTTTTCATCTATTCACACATAAATAAAGTTGAAACTTCTTATACATGATAGCAAGATTAATGGTATTAATAGGAAATTATGAGAAGGATGATATTTAATTACCGCTTCCTTCGGAAAGTAAGCACGATACAATGTTCCATCATTCGCCATCTCTTTCTCAATCTCTTCGAAAAGATCAAGCATAGTTGTATAATAAACATTCATATACTTGGGGAGTAGATTAATCATGCTTATGTCCCATCTAAAAAATTAAAGACAATGTATAACTAATTGAAGTATATATGGACTATACATATAAAATTGAAAAAGAATTTGGAAGCAAGTCAGAGGTTAAAGAAAGTAACCTGTTGATTGCTAAAGTGAAGACTTGGAGTTCTTCAAATGTTCCATAAGCATCATAAATATCATCCATAATTGTGGTCATGGCGATCACTTTAGTCAATATTTTCCTTCCCACATTGAAATGAGGATCGCAATATACACCCAATATCCAAAAGTAATCCTCCACAATTTTATCTCTTACAAATGGAAAGTTCGTTGGGACGTTCAATTCTTTCCACCACCTATTGTAATTTATTATTTGCATTAAGATCATTTCAAATTGGCCATTTTCACGAACTTAGGGTATCCTAAGTGGGATATTCCCACTTTAAGATTATTTCGAATTGGCCATTTTCACGAACTTAGGGTACCTTAAGTGGGATATTCCCACTTTAAGATTATTTCGAATTGGCCATTTTCGCGAACTTAGGGTACCCTAAGTGGGATATTCCCACTTTAAGATTATTTCAAATTGGCCATTTCACGAACTTAGGGTACCCTAAGTGGGATATTCCCAATTTAAGATTATTTCAAATTGGTCATTTTTGAGGTACTATGCCAGTTGAGCTACGCTCTTGTTGGCCAACATTTTAAAATTAAAAAGTTCAATTGAAAATAGGAAAATACCCTAAGTGGGATATTCCCACTTTAAACACTCATTTTACCATTCAAATTAAGTGGGATTTGTGTCAAACACCTAGAAAATGAAATTGTATGTTAAAGAAGAATAAAACAGAAAAAACATCGGTTGAGAAAGTGATGTAATTGAAGGTTGGGAGAGAAGATGTTCTCTCAAGACCATTGACACAAAATCTGGAAAATTTCTCTAAAATCCCTTCACGATTCAACCTCATTTTAGGTTTCACCATTCAATCTATGTTCCTAGAGAATTGTAGAAAAGATAAAGTGGTGGTCTACAAGGTTTTGGTGTGAAGATTTAAGCTGGATTTGAATAATTGTGGAGTTCAACAAAGGTATAATTTATGAAACCCGATTTCATTCATATGAACATGCTTGCTAGATTATTAAAATTGATGGAATTAGAGTACTTAAGATCCTAATTGCTTCCGCCTCTTGCATGTTAACTCTAACATAATCATCATACAATCAACATTGATTATTAGATGCAAGTAATAAAAAAATATTAATAATTGATTAATAATACCTTTTAGTCAAATCATATATGAACTTAGTTGCGGTTAAGTAGCTATTTGACTTTTAGTTTTTCGTTTTTGAAATAGAAGCATATTATGAGACATGCCAATAATGTCATTTAGAATTATCTTGCTTGCTACGAAAATAGAAGCATATTATAATGGTAGGAGTACCTGCATATTTCACATAGCTCCTTTTGGTGAAGTTTTTGTGATATATTGAAGTCTAGTTTTGAGAATGTAAGCAAAGTCTCATTGTGGGAAGGATCTTGTTGGTATATTCCCAAATACTCTCTTGTCTTCATTCTTGTAACACCTTTTCTAATAGGCAATTTCAAGGCATTGCTAACTTCAGATGCAAAATAAGGATTATTGGAGTATTCAAGAGCTTCAGGTAATAAATTCAAGGCATTGTTAACTTCATATGCAAAATGAGGATTATTGTAAATTCAAGAGCTTCCTCAAGCACAGCTTCTCTATGTCCCCTCATATGTGATGCTTCATATAGGTTCAAAATTCCTCTTTCATCATTACCCAATAATTCTTTAAATTTTCCATTGTTAGTCCATGAATTTTGAAAATATATCTGTTTCAATTTAGACTTCAAAATAATTAATAACTAGTTCTTAAAAAAATTATAATTATAATTAAATTTTTCGATGTCTAAATTATTTATTCATAACTTTGAGTTTTTCTTAGACTCCTTTTGATAATCGTTTAAGTCCCATTTAGTAACCATTTCGTTTTTTATTTTTGTTTTCTAAAATTAAGCCTATAGTTACTTTCATCTCCAAATTTCTTATTTTTTATCTATCTTTTATCAATGGGTTAAAAAACCAAGCCAAAATTTAAAAAACTAAAAAAGTAGTTTTTGCAAATGTGTTTTTTTTTTTTTTTTTTTTTTTTTTTTTAAATTTGACTAAGAATTCAACCATTGTACAAGAAAAGATGCAAATCATTGTAAAAAATTGGAAGGAAATAATTTTAATATTCAAAAATAAAAAATAAAACATAATTGTCTCGTTTGGTAACCATTTATTTATTTATTTTGTATTTGGTTTTTTTAAATCAAGATTATTTCCTCCACATTTCTTACAACCAGCTGCGTCTTTCTTAAACACAATGGTTAATTTCTTAGCCAAAATTCTAAAAATAAAAACAATTTTTTTAAAGTTATGTTTTTTAGTTTCAAAATTTGGCTTGGTTTTTTAAATCATTGGTAAAAAGTAGATAACAAAGAAAGAAATTTAAGATGAAAGTAGTGTCTATAGGCCTTATTTTCAAAACAAAAAACAAAATGTTTATCAAATAAGGCCACAATGGTTACCAAAGAGGCATTAGTTTTTTCTTTATAGTTTTTCAAAACTGTGCACATACGTTTTCTTATAACGTTTTGATCACGTGGCTTATAAGAATACGAAACTGTGCACTTTTTTGTTTAATTTTCAAAATGTGGCTTGATTTTTTAACAAACTCCAATAAAGAAGATAACATAACAAATAAATTAATAAATAAAAAAATAATATGTATATGCTTAATTTTTAGCTTAAAAAAACATAATTTTTAAAAATTAAAAAAATTGTTTGTGTATAATTTACCACGTGAAATCCTATAACCTTGTTGCCTGAGAAGTCGAAATAGAAGAGCAATAGTATGAAGATCTTTATCACCATCTTTATTCAATAAAGTGGAATAAGACTTGTATAAATGTTCTAAGATTTGGTCAATCTCATTTTCATAATGATAAGATACACCTAGTCGTTGGATTGAATCACCAACCTTAGTTTCTCCAATGGGTTTTCCACTCTGAAACAACCACCATCATCCATATTTTTTCTTTCAACTTTCCAGTTTGTTCTTTCGTTCCATCGTCTACTTTCTGAAATTAAAAGAATAAAAATTTAAAATTATTCAAAATACAAAAGTATTGGATTAAAGTTATACACATAATAAATGATAACTAATTGAAAAAATATTCAATGAAAGCAATTTTGAAATTTAGTTTTACCAATGCATCATCAAGGGTAAATGAAAGGAAATGATCCGTCCAAATGGCTAGGATGAAAATTTGCAATAGAACGCTTAGTATCAGGAATGTCATTGGCTTTCATAATTAAAGTAAGAAAATTTGAAATTTGAGAAGACATTATTCGCTTCTCAAAGAGGGGAAATAAAGAAAAAAGGAAGAAGGATGTATGTTATTCACTTGAGAGTTTTAAACTATTGGTGAGATACCTTGTGATTCTAAAGGATGTCTATTTATAGGATGTTCAGTCCCTTACTCCATAATTATTGTATTAAAAAAAAGAATAGTGATGTGGATGTGGCCAAGAGTGTATATGACATTTTTTTTTTATTTTTTCATCAACATTTCTATAAAATTGAAACATGAAAACTTTTGTTGTTGTCAACATTTAAAACTTTAGCTACTTTAAAAGAGTGGTGGATCAAAAACTTTAAGTTTATCTCATGAATTTTTAGATTTGTGTTTATATATATTCCTTGAACCTATCTTGAGAAAAAAATCTAATATACGTCCCTGAATTCTCTAATGTCGTGTCTAATAAATTTGAATTTAAAACTGTGTATTAGCAGGTACATGGAATATCTCAATTAGGTTTGGCAGCCTGATCATATCAACCAGAGGTACAAAGAGTGAAGGGCTAGAGAGAAGCTCAATTACATGAGAATAGCCAAATTTAAACAGATAGTTGAGGGACTAAAATCTTTAAACAATTTAGATCTATAGGACCAACCTCCAGTGTAACACCCCAAATTTTGTTCTTAATGTAATTTCAATATTTTCTAGTATTATAGGGCATTTTTTGAATTTTGGAAATTCAAAATGTAATTATTGTGATTTAATTGCTAAGAAACGGGTGTTTCAATTTAATGGTTTTATTGGAGGGAAGATGTGGAAATTGCACTTTTAATATCAAACAAATTAAATTTGAAATTAATGTCAAGAATTAATTTCATTTTGGAAGGAAGAGGTGTTTCAATTTAATGGTTTAATTATAGGGCAGTTATGGAAATTGGATTTTTAATGTCAACCAAATTAAATTTGAAATTAATGTTAAAAATTAATTTCATTTTGGAAGGAAGGGGTGTTTCAATTTAATGGTTTAATTGGAGGGAAGTTATGAAAATTGGATTTTTGATGTCACATAAATTTAATTTGAAATTAATGTCAAGAATTAATCTCGTTTTGGAAGGGGGTTATATCATACAAATTTAGTTTGAAATTATATCATGAATTAATTTCATGTTGGAAGGGGGTTATGTCACACAAATTTAATTTGAAATTAATTTCAAGAATTAATTTCATTGTGGAAGGGGGTTCGTTAAATTCTTTGTGAATTTAAAATTTTAAGGATGAAGTGAATTAAAGGTTGGAAGCAGCGTCTGATTGACGGAAGATTTTGGAGACTGAAATCCTAAGGGTTGTTGTTGCTCAGGCTTCGTTGGGAAATTGAATTTAAAGATTTATTATTGAAGACTACCGCTTGGATCGATATCTGAATCTAGTATCGAGGTAAGTAATCTTACTACTGGAACTGCCGACGGGCTAGACACTAGATATATGCTAGCATAATGGATGAATATCAGGACAGAACGATAGTGTGATAAACGAATAGTATAGTATGTCTAATATATATTCTTGTATGAGAATCTGAAAGATTTATTTGTGCACGTAGTTACTTTTATGCTAGTAAGAGATGATACTTGATTCATTGAGGTTGTATTTTATACGAGGATATTGAGGCATATATGCATGTTCTATAGTCATGATATTGAGGTGTATATGTATGTTATAAAACCATATTGCGATAATTGTGATGTTGAAGTTGTGATAGTGTCTTTACTTATAAGTTAGATGCCCACTAAGTATTGTGTTTCATTCGGGATTCACCAGATTGTGTTTCTTTCAGGATTCACCAAATGTGTTTCCTTTGGGATTCACCAGATATTATGTTTCCTTCGGGATTCATCAGATATTGTGTTTCCTTCGAGATTCACCGGGGGTTGTGTTTCCTTTGGGATTCACCAAGGGTTGTGTTTCCTTCGGGATTTACCAGAGGTAGTAGACATACTTAACTACAGTAGGATAAAAACCAGTTTTTCATGTATGTATGTGTCCCATGAGAATTTGAGCAGTTTTTATGTTCCGCCAGAGGTAAGTATCTAGAGAACATAGATGGCTAGCCCAACCCCAGTAGTGGGGTTACTTACTGAGTATTTTATACTCATCATTTCTCATGTTGTTGTTTCAGGTAAAGGTAGAGATGCACCGACGATTGATAAGTGGAATTTGTGATCGAGCCATTGGGACCAGTTTTATGCTTCCACCCATAATATTTAGATTTCTTCTCATGTCTTTTTTCGACTTTCAGTTTTGCTGTTTGAAAGTTACTATTCAGAATTGTTTTCAGACTTGTTATTATCATTTATGATTTACGGGTACCCCATTATTTGTTTTTAATATTTGAATTTAATGAAGGACTTTTGAACTTACCTTATTTATTTAGCATTTATTTCACCATAAAAGGATGTCGTTTTAAGTTTCATGCATGCATGTATTTAGTAACGACCTAACTAAAGTCCTAGGGGGTCAAGTTGTTACAGTTGGTATCAGAACCCATGTTTTGGATTCTGTAGACTGACTTACTATATAAGTCCAAATGGTCCCTATGGCCCATGAATGGATTCCTCGTCATCACCATATATGTCTTATCAATTAAAAGTTTTATGATAGTTGTACGTTAAAATATTTGTTTAGCTTAAATGCACTAGTTATATTCTAATGCTAGGACAGTGACTCGTTAGAAGTTATAAGCGGATTATTCAGGTACAATGCTACAAAAGGAGAAAAATAAAATAAAATTATAAGGTCATTTGGCACTAGTTTATCCCATGGAAATTCTGTTAGGAACAAACAAATATATAACTCAGTTCAAAGATCTTAAAGGTTGATGAAACTATGTAAAGTTATGATAATTCAAGAACAAAGGTATTTAAATGTTCAAGCCAAGGATTAAAATTGTCTAGATAAGAATACATTAAGGATTAGTGTTATGTTTTTTTTTTGTCGAGTAGTGCAATTGGTGTTAGTACAAATAAATTTCTTCATAGGCCACATACTCAATTATAAGGTTAAAAGTTGTTTTATGGATAAGAAGGAGAAAAAGAAGAGACTATGGATTTATTTAAGGTTCTGAGATATTGAAACCGAACATTTTGAGAGGAATTTTAGAAAGGATTAATAAGTCATAATCACTTTGGTAATACTACAACTTGATGGACTAGGTAAAGTATGTGTAGTGATATGAGGGATTCTTTTGGAATATCTAGTTAAGTTAAAGTCATTAAAAGAAGCCAAAATAGTTAGATATGAGTTTAGACTTAAAGGGGATAAAGCAAAGTGTTATTTGTTTGGGTTGAAGGATTATTTTAGAGTACCTAGATTAATTAAATCCATAGTCTTATTGTGATAAGGAGATCAAAATTTGACAAATTTGAACAAACAAAAGTCTTTTAGAGTTTAAAAGCATGAAAATTGGCAAAGGAGAATTCTACAAGATGAAAATTCTTAATGAGAGAGATAAGACTTATGGAGGAGTTAAGTAAATATACTTTAGTAAGGAGATTATGTTCCACTTGGAAAGTGAAAAAAAAAAATTATCCAAGAAAGTTTACTCTTTTAGAAATAGAAAGGAATTTAATGTGTTCAAAACTCCCTAGTTAAATATGGTTTGGAAGCATGATATGAGGGGTTACAAGGAATTTGTTTTGGTGTAAAAGTAAAATATCTTATTATCATGTGGAACTTTAGGAGAATATGATTGGATGGAAAGATAGATTACATGGGTAATCGGTATAAAACTTTGTGTTAACACAATAATCTTTTACATAAATAAAAGGTTGAGAAAGGATAAGCTAAAATGGAGTTACTAATAACAGAAGATGTTCAAGAACTATTGATATGGTATGTTGAGGCTTCATTAGTTAAGAAGTAAACCATTGAGGGCATTAGTAAGATTTAATGGATTTTGACGTAATGTGCAAGTTCGAAACATGAACTAGCAACACCATTAATTTGATTGAAAAAGGAAATTAATCCAGCTCGAGGTACACAAAAGTGGTATACGAAAAAAAAGTAAGTAAGTTGGATCTTCCAATATCACCATTGGCATAAGGGATAGACTGGTAATAAAGTTGAGTTGATAACAAGAAGTTGCTATAGGTAGGTTTGGAGCAGTACATTATAGTATGTTTTCCCTTGCATGGGCAATGACTTAACTAGCTCTAGGGAGTACGAGTAATTCAAGCTATGACTTATGAATCAGGAAGGTTTTCTCGTAAAAACTAACTTCAGAGATCAATTACGATTATTACGAGGTTATGGAAATATGTTATTAATTTGCTGATGCTTTATCGTCTAGGGACTTTAAAACCTCAATTTTAGATGGAATTTTAGACTCATCCACAATAGGGTCTAAGTAATGATGTTATTATTTTAAGGCTAAAGAATGATATAAGGATTGGCTCGAGCAAGTTTTATAGCACATGAAAATATAGAGCCTCATAATGAGTTTCTCATGAATGTGAGACTTAATTAGACAGAGTTATTCTCAGACATGTAGACCCTAAGAGAGACATCACAGTTAGCACTTCTAAAGTAGAAGTAGTATTCAGTTGAGCAGATTTGTTCTGGTACGTATTTTCAAATGACGCATTATATAGCATGACCAGTTTTTCCACTACAGATATAAAGTTTTTCCTGTGACATAATGGTAAGCTTATATATATGTTTTTAGTGGATAAGACTTTCTTAAGCTCATGACAATTTTCATAGTTCTCAGCTTGAGCTCGGAAACATGGAAGAATTGAAATCCAAGTTAACTCGCGATTCCGGGATTTCCCTGGCTAGGATGGATGCAAAAGTTTGCCGTTGTCATGATGTTGATCTGGCTTCTGCGACTACGATGGGACGGACACTTCTGCACTAGGTGATCTCTGTCTTATATCGTCGGATGCGACAGAAAGAAGTGGCATTTGGAGATAGACCTACCTACCAGTTCTAAGTGTTCTAACAAATTCACTAGCGGCTTGTTTTGATGACAGAGTGGCCTATTTTTTCCCCTATCGCATGTTGAATGGGCTCCGTATTCTCTCACTCTTGCGGAAAAGGATGGAGTTCCACCAAAACCCTTTCTAAGGATGAAGACGGTAGTTTAGAAGTTCGCTCGAAAGAACCGTTTCACCAAATCGATCGTGGTAAAGTCAGCAATGGATTCAGCGGATCATCCACGTTAAGCGACCAAGGAAGTAATAACCCCTAAAGAGGCTAAAGCTAGGCCTAATTGAAAATGAAGCGAATTATTGATTGTGTCATACCGCACACCATTTTGGAGAAATTGAGAGCGTGTTAAAGTATTGTTGGTTTTCAGCATCTTAAGTTTCATGGTTATATATGGAAGGGGTTGTCACACCTCTTTTGATAATAGTTTCAGCTATGTCAAACAGTGACTCTCATTTTACATCTAGTTTTTGGATGAGTCTCCAGTTAGCATTGGGTACTCAATTGGATTTTAATACAGCTTTTCACCTACAGACTGATGGTCAGAAAGAACGTTTGATCCAAACATTGTTGAATATGTTGTGCACTTGTGCTTTAGAGTTTTCAGGAAGTTGGGATTCTCACTTGTATTTGATGGAATTAGCATAATAACAGTTATCCAGCTGCCATTGGCATGTCTTCATTTGAAAGCCCTCTATGGGAAGACCTGTAGGATTCCTGTGTGTTGGGATGAGGTAGAAGAGAGGAAATTGCTAGGACTTGAACTAATGCAAGCCATGAATGGGGCAATAAAGAAGATCAAGGCTCGTATGCAAACAGCTTAAAGGAAACAGAAAAGCTACGTTGACGTGAGACGTAAGGACCTATAATTTGAGACTGGTGATAAAGTGTTCTTAAAGGTGGCACCTATGAAGGGTGTTTTGAGGTTTGGAAGGAAAGGGAAGCTGAGCCTGAGGTTCATTGGACCTTTCGAGGTCTTAGAGAGAATTGGTCTCGTAGCTTTCCGATTGGCATTGCCTCCATAACTTTCTTCAGTTCATAATGTCTTCCATGTTTCGATGCTGAGAAACTATATAACAGATTTGTCCCATGTAGTTGACTTTGAGTCATTGTGGTTGAATGGAAATTTGAGTTATGAAGAGAGGCCTGTGCAGATTCTCGCCAGAGAGGTGAAGAAGTTACGCAGTAGGGAAATAACAGTTGTAAATATTTCGTGGCAGAATCACCTGTTCGAGGAGGCCACTTGAGATGAGAGGATCATATGAGGACCATGTATGTAGAGCTTTTTCAGGAATGAATTTTCGAGGATGAAAGTTCTTTAAGGAGGGAAGAATGTAACACCTCAAATTTTGTTCTTAATGTAATTTCAATATTTTCTAGTATTAGAGGGCATTTTTTGAATTTTGGAAATTCAAAATGTAATTATTGTGATTTAATTGCTAAGAAACGGGTGTTTCAATTTAATTGTTTGATTGGAGGGAAGTTGTGGAAATTGCACTTTTGATGTCAAACAAATTAAATTTGAAATTAATGTCAAGAATTAATTTCATTTTGGAAGGAAGAGGTGTTTCAATTTAATGGTTTAATTATAGGGCAGTTATGGAAATTGGATTTTTAATGTCAACCAAATTAAATTTGAAATTAATGTTAAAAATTAATTTCATTTTGGAAGGAAGGGGTGTTTCAATTTAATGGTTTAATTGGAGGGAAGTTATGAAAATTGGATTTTTGATGTCACATAAATTTAATTTGAAATTAATGTCAAGAATTAATCTCGTTTTGGAAGGGGGTTATATCATACAAATTTAGTTTGAAATTATATCATGAATTAATTTCATGTTGGAAGGGGGTTATGTCACACAAATTTAATTTGAAATTAATTTCAAGAATTAATTTCATTGTGAAAGGGGGTGCGTTAAATTCTTTGTGAATTTAAAATTTTAAGGATGAAATGAATTAAAGGTTGGAAGCAGCGTCTGATTGACGGAAGATTTTGGAGACTGAAATCCTGAGGGTGGTTGTTGCTCAGGCTTCGTTGGGGAATTGAATTCAAAGATTTACTATTGAAAATTACCGCTTGGATCGATATCTAAATCTAGTATCGAGGTAAGTAATCTTACTATTGGAACTGCCCACGGGCTAGACACTAGATATATGCTAGCATAATGAATGAATATCAAGACATAATGATAGCATGATAAACGGATAGTATAGTATGTCTGATATATGTTCTTGTATGAGAATATGAAAGATTTATTTGTGCACATAGATACTTGCATGCTAGTAAGAGATGATACTTGATTCATTGAGGTTGTATTTTATATGAGGATATTGAGGCGTATATGCATGTTGTATAGCCATGATATTGAGGTGTATATGTATGTTATAAAACTAATATTGTAATAATGTGATGTTGAGGCTGTGATAGTGTTCTTTACTGATTAGTTAAATGCCCACTAAATATTGTGTTTCCTTCGGGATTCACCAGATTATGTTTCTTTCGGGATTCACAAAATTGTGTTTCCTTTGGGATTCACTAGATATTGTGTTTCCTTCGGGATTCACCAGATATTGTGTTTCCCTCGCGATTCACTAGATTGTATTTTCTTCATGATTCACCAGATATTGTATAATCTTCAGTATTAACCAGGGGTTGTGTTTCCTTCGGGATTCACCAGGGGTTGTGTTTCCTTCGAGATTCACCAAAGGTAGTGGACATACTTAACTATAATATGATAGAAACGAGTTTTTCATATATGCATGTGTCCCATGAGGACTAGAGCAGTTTTTATGTTCCGCCAGAGGTAAGAATCTAGAGGACATAGATGCCTAGCCCAACCCTAGTAGTGGGTTACTTATTGAGTATTTTATACTCATCATTTCTCATGTTGTTGTTTCAGGTAAAGGTAGAGATGAACCGGCGATTGATAAGCAGAATTCGTGATCGAGCCATTGGGACCAGTTTTATGCTTCCACCCATAATATTTAGATTTCTTTTCATGTTTTTTTTTCAATTTTCAGTTTTTTTGTTTGAAACTTACTATTCATAATTGTTTTCAGACTTGTTATTATTATTTATGATTTACGGGTACCCCATTATTTGTTTTTAATATTTGAATTTAATGAAGGACTTTTGAACTTACCTTATTTATTTAGCATTTATTTCACCATATAAGGATGTCGTTTTAAGTTTCATGCATGCATGTATTTAGTAACAACCTAACTTAAGTCCTAGGGAGTCGGGTCGTTACATCTAGCCAAGCTGCAAATGTACTCCCAAGATGTTCAAAGAGTTTCGATAGTTTTCTTTGAAGGTCCGATTGGTTCTCTCATTTCAAATTGTCTATTGTAAACCTTTGTAGATTTATTCACCAAAATATATTAGAAGATAACCAAAATTAGTTATTTATCCAAGTTATTTACGATAAAACTAAATTTTTTCATACAATCAATTTTCATAAAATAATTTATGGACATGTTAACATACATTTTAAAATTTTCTAGGATTAAGGAAGTATAAAATTTTTTCCATATTCCCTTCATTTATTGTGCGACACATTAACATACTTTTTAAAATAGAATGATACCTTCTAACGTTAATGTGAGGTTCACTAGTATTTATGTAGGTAGATTTATATTAAAAAGGTTATTAAAAGAATCTATGATTATCATGAGAGAGATACTCTCCTATAATACTATATATGGTTTATGTATATTTTGTACTCACAAAGTATGTGGTTGCAACTCTTGTTTTTTTTTTTTTTTTTTGTTCTTTGTTTTATAGTTCCAACATCGTTCAATTATGCTCAATGTGGTTGTTACCACATCTTTTGCAATCTACACGAGGGCTTGAACACTCTTCTAACTCACTCCTCTGGTCTGAACTCATCATTGATATCGACCTGTGTAAGCATACTATCACTAGTTTGGTGTCGAGTTGAGTACACTAAGATGCTTAAGTTAGTACAAGTGATATTTAAATTGGTTAACCACAAAGAGAATTACTTACTCATTGAAGTTATTTTTGTGGGGCTATTTATAATACTCATCCTCTAATACTAGGAATATTTACAATATTGGTGGTGTCAAAATGGTTGTTGTCCTTGAGATTACAAAGTGCAAATGATGAGCGTATCCTCTATTATGTGAATAAATAAATAAATAATACTTGAGCGTATCTTGAACTGTACCATCTTTATTTTTTTGCAATTTACCAAAATGTCCAATCACATGCCACGTAGCAAACCATCTTCTTAAGTTAAAGGGGATGTATAGTAATGGGGGCGAGGGTCACAATAATTATAGAAGGGAAAAAATGTTTAAGCCCAATACTTTTCAACTCGCATAAGAATACATTATAAGCTCATATGGACGAAAATAGCAATAAAACTAGCTTATTTTATATTTTGAAGTGACTTGTATTCATTCATTGCTCAAAGAAAAATCTTGGCCCATCAACCAAGTTGGGCTTTAAGTCCACATAACAAGGCACAGGGTCAACGAGAAGAGATTTGATATGAAATTTAGTTCCACTCTTGGCATTTGTGTATCCATCTTCATTCAAATAAAGCAAGTTCATAACTCTTGTAAAATTCACCACACGGATTAGAACAGGCATTGGAACATTGATTGGACGAAGGCATGGTTCGTTTATGCCCTTCCATGCATCAACCACTTGTTTATGGATTTCAACACAAGCTTCTTCCTCTTAACAACCATATTGCTCCACTTCAACAGCAGAAGCAACATGCTCTCTTTCTTGCTCAAACTGAAAAGTAAAAACAAAGTAAATATAGTTTACTTGAAAAATGTACAATTTTTTTTGTTCGAGTATACCTTTTGAGGTATAGTAGATATTAGACAAAGCCAGAGCTCTATCTCAGATAATGATTGTGAGGATTCTTCCTTGTTTAATGTGAGATATTCTTAACATGCACTCTCAAGATGGTACCTCTTTTACTTGGATCGACTACTCTTGAGTCGAAACCCAATTTTGACTACTTCGCGTTCCAGCTTATAAAATGATCAGAAAATTATACCCTTATCCTTCGTTTGACTACTTCGTGCTTTAAATTTCAACCTTCTCTTCCTCATTCGATTGCATCGTGTTTCAAACTTTCAACCTTTTCTGTTATGTTGTTCTTCCATTTGAAATTTCTGAGTTTTGTGCACCGATCTGAGCTATTCGTGAGGTAAATACCACTTTTTTCATCCCTTTTGCAATCTTAAAGCTGAAAGTTTTTTATTTATGGGTTTAATTTCGAATTTATTCGTTGTAGAGCTATCTATGATAGAAATCCCAAATTTACTACAAATCATGACTAAAATCGAAAATTTTGGTGATTAGTTTGCAAGTTCTGTGATTTTTTTATTGACCGAGTTGTTGGGAGTTGTGGATGTAGGTGGAAAGAAGTTATCCAAGTTGTCATAGGTGATCGTGTTGGATAAATGGAAAGAAGTTGCAAGCATCACACAACAAAGCAGTGGCCGGAAAATTAATCAAAACAAGATCATCTCCAAGAAGAAAAGATTTGTTCTTTTCACTATTTATTCCGTATGAGTTACCAATTAAATTGACATTTTTTAATCAAAACAAGATTGTCCTTCACTGATTCATTTCATCCCTATTGTTCTATGTGATATTTCAATATAAACATTAACACACATAATTATGAATTAGGGGGTTTATATTATAAAGTTCGTGTACATAATGGAATATGCTCTAACTTCACTCTAGACTAAGTGGATGTTTTGTTGGGAGCTTATTTTTGTGATTGTACAAATTCTCGAGTTAGAGGTAGTAATGTCTACTTATTGTACGTGATAATTAATGTCCACTTATTATACTTCATAACACTGAATGTGGTCTTGTACCAAAGAGATTAATCTAGATATATGACAATATAATCCCTAGCATATTAATGACAAATTGACCCTTGATGTCAAATAATCCGTGTGTGTTGTGGATTGTGTACACTTTGTACATCCTAGTTCTTAAATGAATGAGATCTTGTATGAAGGATATTAATTTGGATATATCAGTTCTTAGGCATTCAAATGAATAATAGATTTATGATTTCAATGTGATCAATCCATCTATCCTCTGGCTCTTTCATTGAGTTACAAAGTAAAGACCATCCGATATCTGTTTTTAGGTAACGCTCCGCTTGATGATCTGTTTGCTAGTTGTAGATGAAATCCTTACATGATAAATCTTTTGTATCTTGGGGAAAGCATGATCTCAGTTCAACATGGGTTGTGGGGATATTATGTATTGTTTCCTTACATAAATATACAAGGGAATGATCTATTGCTTTTGTGTTCATGCACTGTTTTTCCACATTTTCCATATTTGGGAAGATAACGTACATGCTTGCATATTGTTTGTTGTGTAGAGCAAGTGAGCTAGGATTTGAAGTTGTCGGCTTTTCATGCCTCTTCTCGAAGAACTCCAAGTAAAACAACTTATAATAATAGAGGTTCAAAGTTTGATTGTGAAACTAGATTGGTGCTCCTCTATTAGAAGCATACAATGATGAACAAATTTCTACAACTTGATTATTTCTATTGTTGATGTGTTTATTAGTTTGTTTAATTGATCTTTATAATATCCCACTGATAATACATGTGCTATCTCAGGAAACCTCTCTATATGCATTCAAATTTGATTTTCTATGAAGAACCAATTTTATGAAACATTGTAGCATTTCTCTTCTTAACTTTTGTAATTTACTAGCTAAAACAATGGTCAAAGTTAACACTTGTTTATGGTTATTTTTATTCTATAGTCTAGTTGTGCTCCCACTTTGGCAACGATTAAATTGTGAAGGACTTCCTGTTAATACTAACAATGCATTTTCCTCTTATATTTTTACTTGAATGACCTTTTCCCAACTCAACCTTTTCACGTTGTGTAGGATGTATCTTGAAGAATGGTTCTAGCAATTCTTCACACCGATTCCTCCAAAATCATTGTAAGCTACGTTCAAAGCTTTTGTTGCAACTCCTTGATTTTACATCAGTGGCTTTCATTATTGGTGTCATAATTGAACTAAAGCAGGTAAGTGTCATATACTCTCTTGTTTAAGTTCCATTTTAAATTTTGAAAAACAACAAAATTAAGACATCATCCTCATCACCTCCTTATTTTCTACACTATGCAAATCTAACAAAATTTTATTTAATTGGACAAGATGATCTAAAAGGGACGTATCTTCCTAAATGTGTAGATGATATAGATGTTGCTTCAAAAGCAATTTCTTTGTTGAAGACTTTTTCATGTAAATACTTTCCAACTTCAACCAAAGACTAACAACAGTTTCTTCATCTATGACCTCGATGATATTTTCATCAGCCAAACATAACATGATAGTCGAATGAGCCTTCTCCTCTAGAGTCTGCCATTCTTCATCATATGCGGCTACCTTCTTGGATTTATAAGTAAGTAGTGCCCACAATCCTTGCTGCTTCAGTAGGGATCACATCTTGATATGTCATAAATCGAAACTTTTCCTCCCAATAAATTTATTGATTTTCATATTCATGACTGATACCTTAATTTCTAGAACATATGCATAATTTCAAGTTCCAATTGTTAGACTCTGATACAAATGTGTTATGAAATCGACAAATAAAGAATACATAATAAATGTACAAGTAGAGAATTGACACACATATTTTTGTGGTTCACTTACAGTTTGTTAGTTAAGTTCACGAGACAGAGGGAGATCAATTTTATTAGCAAGAATAATACAAAATCACATAAAGAAAACACATTTATAGTTTAGAGAGTTTATATCACGCACTTCAGTAAACTCTAGGGTCATAAACATAAATAACATAAAAATGGCAAATAAGTAAATAATATAGATTCCAGAGACGTTGCCGTAGTAATTATTTTCTCAAAGCCCTAGATAAAAGGCATTCTAATAGTCATAAAGCCTAATGTAATTCAAATGTCTTCTAGTTGCCTTCATATAGTGTTTGTTTTTCTCGAGTCTTTAAAGCTCTTTTACTTTTCTTATGCACGTGAATATTCATTCTTCTAATTGATGTCAGTGAATGAATATGACCAAATGGAGGACTGTATGCCAAAAATGAAGGTAGCTTCTTGTATGCATGGGAATGGGCATGGTTGACTTTGGACCCATGACTTTTTGTCCATGGGCTTATTCTGATTTTTTTAGTAGGCTCAAATTACCTAAGATTATTTGTTCAATCCATATTTCTTGTGAGTTCCGGTTGAAATATATTTGAGTTCAATCGCCATATAACACAATTAAATTTGAATCGCTAACTTAGCTTTCATGTCTAAGAATTTAATTTGAATGTCGTATGTAAATTTAAAATTGGTCTCAAATTTTATATTAGTATAATTATATTATTAATTCAAATTATGATGTGACAATTTATGATTGACCCAAATTTCTGATGCAACTATCTAACTATACTATCTAATCATAAGAATATATGATAATCTCATATGAACGAATATGGCAATAAAACTAGCTTATTTTGTATTTTGAAGTGACTTCTATTCATTTATTGATCAAAGAAAAATCTTGGCCCTTCAACCGAGTTGGGCTTTAAGTCCAAGTAACAAGGCACAGGGTCAAGGAGAAGAGATTTGATAAGAAATTTAGTTCCACTCTTCGCATTTGTGTATCCATCCTCATCCAAATAAAGCAAGTTCACAACTCTTGAAAAATTCACAACACGCATTAGAACAGGAATTGGAACATTGATTGGATGAAGACATGCTTTGTTTATGTCCTTCCATGCATCAACCGCTTGTTTATGAATTTCCACACAAGCTTCTTCCTCTGAACAACCGTATTGCTCCGTGTAACAGCAGAAGCAACATGTTCCCTTTCTTGCTCAAACTGCAAAAAGAAAAACAAAGTAAATATAGTTTACTTTAAAAATGTTCAATTTTTTTGTTCGTGTATAGCTTTTGAAGTATAGTAGATATTAGATAAAACCAGGGCTCCATCTCAAGTAAAGATTGTGAGGTTTGTTCATCATGTAATGTGAGATGTTCATAACATGCATCCTCAAGATGATGTCTCTTTTAATTGAATCCACTACTCTTGTATCGAAACCCAGTTTTTCTATGGACGAAATATTCATTTGGGTTTCATGGACTTTAGTACCATATTAGATAGAGTAGTTACAATGAGTAGCACTTGTATGGTCAATATAATTAAGTGAATAATAACATTTCTTATGAATCGCAAATATAGCAAGATCTATCAATTATAGACTTTATCGATCATAGACTCTTATCGGTGACAAACTATATTGCTGATAGGCAATGATATAGTCTATCAGTAATAGACTCCAAATGCTGGATTTAAATTTTGTTATATCTACAACTTTTTTTGCATGTGCTATATCTACTAATACTTTAGTCTGCTTTCTATATTTATAATTGCCCCTATTGTATATACATATAATATTTCATCTCAAAACCAATTTTGAAGTAATTGAATATATAGCTTTTGGGAACTAATATCGTCCATGAGTCTACAAATGATTGCTGAGGCTTTAATAATTTGTGGTCCTTTAGTAAGTCGTTCAAGTACCTCGTTTGTTACTATGTCCCCCATGCCAAGGAATGAAATGCTTATCAGCAAGGTATAACATGTGATATTTAAGGCTAATTCCATGTAGTCCTTGAAATTTGGTTTATACTTTTTCTTTAACCATTTAGCTTCTTCAAAGTACTTAAGGCCAATTCCATGTACTCTTTGAAATTTGGTTTATACTTTTTGTTTAACCATTTCGCTTCTTCAAAGTAGGAACCAGCTAGCTTTTTTATCTGTTGAAAAACTTAATAATAAATGAGAACTCTTAAATGTATAAATAAATTGAGGGGTTGGAGATAGTGAAGGAAAAAGAAGAAACATTACTCCATCTTTTGCAATTTCAATGTGAAGTGAACTTTTATCGTTTCCTATCTCTTCTCTAAATTCCTCATAAAAATCCAACATTGTTGTATAAAAAGATTTTATGTACTGAGGGAGTATATTAGCCATGCTTCTATCCCACCTGAAAATTCAATGACATAATTATATTAGTTTCAAAATTCTCCAAATTGATTTTGTATATGGGTTATTCATATAGATAAATTTTGAAAGTTTAAAAGAGTGATTTGTATTGGAATTGAAATGAAACAACCTTTGAATTGCTGGAGTGAAGACTTGGAGTTCTTCAAATGTTCCCTAGGCATCATATATATCATCTAAAATTTATGAAATTGCAATTACTATGGTTAGCATTTTCCTTCCAATACTGAAATGAGGTTCAAAGTATGCTCCCAATGCCCAAAAATAGTACCCCACAATTCTATCTCTCGCAAAAGGAAAGTTTATTCGGATATCCAGATCTTTCCACCACCTAGTAACATATCAAATGGAAGACACATACAGAATTGAATGGTTAGAAACTAAACCATAGAAACGATAATAATAAAATAGAACTTTGGTCCCTGTAGTCTAATATTTGTGCAGGCCAGGTTTACTCTAGTAATTTTATTAAATCTTAAATGTAATTCTTCAAAGTTGATTTTTATCAAAATTGGCTTAATGATAATAATCATTTTCATGCCAAAAAATATAATATGTGAATATGTTTTAAAAATTAAAAGTGAAAATGCCCATGAATAACAAACAAAAGTTGAAAAAAAATCAATAATAAATAGAAAGTATGGACTAAATTTAAGATTTCATGGATGTACAGGAACTCTAATTGGATATATGAAATTACAGAGATTAAAGTTGAACAATCATCCAAATACAAGGACAAAAAGAATATTTTAATCCAAAAAATGTGAAAAATTATATACTACAAAAAATAATTTTAACCTAAAGTATAAAACAAATTTGGTTCGAGTAATGTTTTTCTAAACGAAGGGTAATAATCTATAGATACTAGTTCATGAATGCTTAGCTTAATTTACCTTAGTGAATTGAAGTATTACTTGTTAAAGTGTTAAGATATTTAAGTGGTTTTAATTTAAGGGCATTTAAATCAATCTTTTAGTTTAATCCTAATGGGAGTTTTGATTAAGGTTTTAGAAATGTTTGAGAATAAATGATTCATGGAAATAGGACATCTAGATTTTTTATAGGATGTCTATAAATGTGTTATACTTTTTTGTTAATTTATTTTTATTATATTAAGTTATTAAATTAATTTTAAGCCATTAAAATATAACTAAATTTATTCACCTACACTTCAATTTAAAATATTTATTACCAATTAATTTTTTTATAATGCACATTTATATTATCAATTTTTATTAAAAAAAATATGGTAGTTAATTTAAATATCTATTTTTTTTCTATAGTTTTGTTAATTGAAGAATCAATTAACTAATTGTTTAATGTCAATTATAAATCTTATATATATAAAAGAAGTTGATATAAACTAATTGACTTTAAATCATCAAACAATGTTTTTAATTTTTTAAAAAATAATTATGATGGTAGATTAAGTCCACAAGTATAAGTGTACAAGATTGTCTAGTTTAAAAAAATTAACTTATTTTATTATTACTAAATTAATTAATATTTTGTAAAGACTAATTAGTAATTTTAGTAAACAATTTATGATGTTAATATATATTATCAATAAAATGGGATTTAAGCAAATTTAGTTATGGTTATTCATATTTTTTTAAAAAAAATATTATGATTTTTTATATTAATTCATAATAATAGAATAAACTATTATATTACCATTATTATTAATAAAATTAATTATATATGTAAGTTATAAATTGAATTTAAATATTTTTATCAAAACTAAATAAACCAATATCAATAAAAAAATAAAAACAAATAAAATGAAAAGATAAAAAATAAGAGAGAGGAAAACCATTGAAAATGGAGAAAATCCGTCTATTTGAGTGACTATGAAAAATCTTTATGGATAAGAATATGAAATGTCTTGGAATAAGATATTCTCACTCTAAGGTTAAAAACTTGTATCAAATATGGTCATAGAATATCATTTTCCCTTTCCACCTCTTATTCTCATGAACTAAAGGGGCCAAAATAGAGGACTACGACATATTGGAATACATACATAGAGAGAAAGAAATACATAGACGGTGAGAGAGTGAAAAACACTGTCGGAGAAGAATCCGTTCAGTGGGTCTCCGTTTGCTGGGTATTTTCTGGTGTTTGGGTCTCGGTGTCAGTTGTTTCTTTCGGCATTATGAAATTGAATTTTATTTAGAGTTGTTTATGCTTAATATTGTTAGATTTTATGTCATTTCCTAGTGATTTTGAAACTTTGAGCAGAAGAACGAGATTTGAAAGTTAACAGAGTGAAAACATATTAACTTTGTCTAATAAAATCAAATAGGGCTAAATTAAATCTCTAAAGTAGGGAGGAAACATGACTAGTTTGCCCGAAAAATGTGGCGTCATGGCGATCTACAGAATAACGCAACACTCTAACTTGAGAGAGGGTTTTAGGTTAGTGTCGCATTGTTGTGTAGTGGCGCCACGACGGATGAACTTCACATGACGTGCAGATTCACTACAGGGCTACGATATAGTACTATGGCCCCGCAGCACCGTCGCCTATTTTTAGAAAAATTGTTTATTTTTTGAAATCTTTTTCTATTAAGTTTAGGATTTTTCAACCAGTCAAAGGACCAAATTTTGGGTTTTATAGAGTGTGTTCGAGATTTTGTGTTGACAGTATTTATTTAAGGATGTTGTTGTAGTTTCTCTATGAGCCGTTTGTCATCTTATTCCTTGAATTATCGTTCAAAATGTCCGAGCAATTGTTGTTCTAGACAGAGAATGAATATAAAGATCTCGTGACAATATTGATTCTTCATAAACTTCTCTAGGAGGAGAAACGTTTTGGAAATTAGAAGGAAAGAGAATAAAAATAAAGATCTCTTTGAAAGACACCGTTTAAGGTTATGGAAATCAGTTTTTTAAAAATAGAAAATCAGAAGACATTTAATATTTTTCCTTATAAAGCTCCTAAGAGAGAAAAACATTTCTACAAATGTTCTCATCTATAAATAATGCGACCAAAGTCAAGCCAGTTAGCATGGTCGATACCTTTTCACAACTCAACCTTTTCACTTTGTGTAGGTTACATCTTGAAGAATGGTTCTAGCAATTCTTCACACCGATTCCTTCAAAATCATTGTAAGGTACCTTCAAAGCTTTTGTTGCAACTCCTTGATTTTACATCAGTGGCTTTCATTATTGGTGTCATAATTGAACTAAATCAGGTAAGGTCATATACTCTCTTGTTTAAGTTCCATTTTGTTTCTTAATTTTCTTGAAGAGAAGATGTGTGTTTCTTAGTCATGAATGTTTCTGACAAAAAATGTCGAATTTCCTTTGTTTTAAATAGGAAGAATATGAAGGAAGGGTTTTTGACTTCAGTCTTGAGAGTTTGTGAAGAAATAACTGTGTGAGTATTTATTCCAGAGGGGACCCATACAAGAATATGTAATGGTCAGGGCTCTATGAACTTGATTCTAGCCCTTATAAACTCCATTCTTTACACATCCATCTAACTCTTAAAGTTTTTATAAAATTTCTAGCTACATTTACACAATTAAAATATGAAAGTAACAAAAATTTCTATCTTTAAATGACTAGGTAGGATCTCTTTGGACTTGTTCAATTGGACAGATTCATCCATGTGAACTAAAGAGTTTGATTTGCATTATTTATTTATTTATTTATTTTCATTTCACTTGCTACATTAGGTAATATAAATTCCTTTTCTTTTGAGACCACAAACCTCAACTTTGTTTCCTGATATTGATCCTTAGTCTAAACTGCAAGCCACACTTATATCCTTATAGTTATATATATCAAGTTGCTATATATCATACACATCCTTGTAGTGCTTTAGGGTTTTTTTAGATAAAAGTGGCAATGTGGTTTTGGAAATGACACCCCTTGAACATTCAAATACTTTTATTCTCAAAGAATATGTTGAAATGATGTTCGATGCTTATGAATAAAAAATCATTAAGAATACTAACACTTCTTATAAATCGTAAATATCGCAAAATCTATTCATTATAGATTCTATCGATGATAGACTCTTATCAATGATAAACTATATCGTTGACATCAACGATATAGTCTACTATCGACAGACTTTGAATGTTGAATCCAAATTTTGTTATATCTGCAAATTCTTTTGCATGAGCTATATCTGCTAATACTTTAGTCTGATTTCTCTATTTACAATTGCCCCTATTATATATATATATACAAGATTTCATCTCAAAACCAATTGACAAATATGAGAAGTAATCGAATATATACCTTGTGGGAACTGATATAATCCATGAGTCTACAAATGATTGTTGAGGTTTTAATAATTTGACGTCCTTTAATAAGCCCTTCAAGTACCTCGTTTGTAACTATGTCCCCCATGCCAAGGAATTAAATGCTTATCAGCAAGGTATAACATGTGGTACTTAAGGCCAATTCCATGTAGTCCTTGAAATTTGGTCTATACTTTTTGTTTAACCATTTAGCTTCTTCAAAGTAGGAATCAGCTAGTTTGTTTATCTGTTAAAAAACTTAATAATAAATGAGAACTCTTAGATGTATAAATAAATTGAGGGGAAGGAGATAGTGAAGGAAAAAGAAGAAACATTACTCCATCTTTTGCAATTTGAATGTGAAGTGAACTTTCATCCTTTCCTATCTCTTCTCTGAATTCCTCATAAAATCCAACATTGCTATATAAAAAGTTTTCATGTACTGAGGGAGAATATTAGCCATGCTTCCATCCCACCTGAAAATTCAATGACATAATTATATTGGTTTCAAAATTCTCCAACTTGATTTTGGATATGGGTTTTTCATATAGATCAACTTTGAAAGATTGAAAGAGTGGTTTGCATTGGAATTGAAATGAAACAACCTTTGAATCGCTGGTGTGAGAACTTAGAGTTCTTCAAATGTTCCATAGGCATCATATATATCATCTAAAATTGAAGAAATTGCGATTAATTTGGTTAGCGTTTTCCTTCCAACACTCAAATGAGGTTAAAATTATGCTTCCAATGCCAATGCCCAAAAATAGTACTCCATATTTCTATCTCTCGCAAAAGGAAAGTTTATTGGGACATCCAGATCCTTCCACCACCTAGTAACATGTCAATGGAAAGACACATTTGGAGGGAATGGTTAGACACTAAATAATAATAACGATAATAATAAAATATAGCTCGGTCCTTGTAGTCTGATATTTGTGCGCGTTTACTCCTTACTTTTAATAAATATTAAATGTAATTCTTTAAAGTTGATTTTCAACAAAATTGGCTAAAGGATAATAATCATTTTCATGCCTGAAATTATGATATGTGAATAAATTTTAAAAATTTAGAGTGAAAATACTAATAAATAACAAACAAAAGTTGAAAAAAATCAACAATAAACAAAAAGTATGGACCATCTTTAAGATTTCATGAACGTATAGGAATTACGATTTGATATTTGAAATTACTGAGACTAAAGTGGAACAAACATCAAAATACAAGGACAAAAATAATATTTTAACTCAAGACAATGTGAAAACTTATACAATTACAAAAATTAATTTTAACCTAACGTATAAAACAAATCTGGTTCAACTTAATTTACCTTAGTGAATTGAAGTAATTCTTGATAAAGTGTTAAGATACTAGTGGTTTTGATTTAATGGCATTTAAATCAATTTTTTAGTTTTTCTCAAAGGGCTGTTTGGTTAAGATTTTATAAATGTCTAGGAATAAAGGAATCAAGGATGAATGTATTTGATTATGTATGAGAATGGGAATAGGACGTCTATGAATTATATATGAGAATGAGAATAAGATGTCTGTATTCTACTTTTTTTTATGCAATTATAATTATAAATTAATAAAAATTAATTTCAATAATTAATTTTCATTTGTTAATTTATTTTTAATATATTAAGTTATTAAATCAATTTTAAGCCATTAAAATTTAACTACATTTACTCACACACCCTCCAGTTTAATATATATATTATCAATTAACTTTTTTATATTACACATTTATATTATCAATTTTTATTAAAAAAGTATTGATAATTAATTTAAATATCTATTTTTTTTATGTAGTTTTGTTAATTGAAGAGTTAATTAACTAATTTTTTAATGTGGATTATAAGTTTTATATATATTTATATATATATAAGAAGTTGATATAAATTGATTCATTTTAAATCATCAAACAATATTTTTTTTTATTTTAAAAAAATAAATATGATTCTAGATTAAATCTAAAAGTACAAGTGTACACAATTGCTTAATTTTTATAAAATAACTTATTTTATTATTAATTAATTAATTAATATTTTTTAAAGAGTAATTAATAACTTTAATAAATAGTTTATGATATTAATATATATACCAATAAAAAGGGATTTAAACAAATATTGTTATGGTTATTCATATATATTTTTTTAAAGATTATGGTTTTTCATATTAATTCATAATAATATAATAAATTATTATATTAGCATTGTTATTAATAAAATTAATTATATATATCAACTATAAATTTATTTAAACATATTTATCAAAATTAAATAAATTAACCAATATCAATAAAGAAGAAAAACAAATAAAATTAAATGATAAAAAGTACGAGAGAGAGAAAAACCATTGAAAATGGATAAAACCCATCTATTTGGGTGTTTATCAAAAATCTCCATGAATGAGAATATGAAATATCTTAGAATAAAATATTCTCATTCGCAAGATTAAAAACTTGTACCAAAATATGATGATAGAATATCAATTTCCATTTCCACCTCTTATTCCCATGAACCAAACGTGCCTATTGCATATTGGAATACATGTAGAGAGGGAAAAAAATACATAGGCGATGAGAAAGAGAAAAACGTTGCCGGAGAAGAACCCGTTAGTGGGTCTCTGTTTGCAAGGGTATTTTCTGGTGTTTGGGTCTCGATTTCAAATGTTTTCATCAACATTATGAAATTGAATTTTATTTAGAGTTTATGCTTAATATTGCTAGATTTTATGTCATTTACTAATGATTTTCAAACTTTGTGCAAAAGAATGAGATTTGAAAGTTAACAGAGTGAAACCATATTAACTTTGTCCAATAAAATTAAGACAGGGCTAAATCTCTAACTTAAAAGGAGGTTTTAGGCTAGTGTCGCATTGTTGTGGAGTGACGCCACGACGGAAGAACTTCACATTTCGTGCAGATTCACTACGGGGTTGCGATGTGGTACTATGGTACTGTGACACCATTGCCTATTTTCGAAAAAAATTGTTTATTTTTTGAAACATTTTTCTATTAAGTTTAGGATTTTACAACCAGTCAACCGACCAAATTTTATGTTTTATAGACTGGGTTCAAGATTTTGTGTTGACAGTATTTATTTAAGGATATTGTTGTAGTTGCTCTATGAGTTGTTTGTCATTTTATTCCTTAAGTCATCCTTCAAAATATCCGAGCAATTGTTTTTCCAGACAGAGAATGATAAAGAACTCGTGACAATATTGATTTTTCATAAACTTCTCTAGGAGGAAAAACATTTTGGAAATTATGGAAATCAGTTTTTAAAAATAAGAAAATCGGAAAACATTTAATATTTGTCTTTATAAAGCTCCTAAGAAATAAAAACATTTATACAAATGTTCTCATCTAAAAATAATGCAACAAAGTCAAGCCAGTTAGCATGGTCGATACCAAAAACAGAAGCATATAATTGTAGAAGTACATGGAAATTTTTCTTAGCTCCTTTTGGTGAAATTTTTGTAATATGTTGAAGTCTAGTTTTGAGGATATAAGCTAAGTCTGATTATGTGAAGGATCTTCTTTGTAGATAATTAGAATAAATTATTTTTTCTCGGTGGATCTCGAGTGAGATCGAACAATGTCGAAATTTTAGTAATTTTTTCAAATATTAGATAATCTATCCAAATTTTATACGATATCTTATATATTTTCAAATTTTCTCCAAATTCGATCATCTTTACCTAATGTTATAGTGTAATTCTAGGTCAATTTATGTTTCCATGATTATATGGATTTCTAAATTTCCAAATGAATTATCAATTAGATTTTTTCACATGGATTATTGCATTTTGATTTTTAAATTTTGGGAAAGATTAAATTTTGCTAAAGAAAAAGGTAAGATATGAAAAATATATAAAATCTCGGTACTAATATGCTTGAGATTTTATATATTTTTCATACTTTTACTATTTTTCTGAAAATTTTAATATTTTCAAAAATTTAAAAATAAAAAATAATCACGTGAGATCCACCTAAAAGATTCATTTGGATAATTAGTAAATTTATTTGGAAATTATAAATTTGGCTGAAGATTTAAAAAAATTACATATGATATAATATTTGGTATATATAATTGAATTTGGTATAAAATTTAGGAAGATCACATAATATTTTGAAAAAATTAGTTCGAGATGTACCGAGAAAGGTCGAAAAGGGTCAAAACAATCTACAAGTTAAAAAAGTTATTTTTTTTCAACTAAATCTCGATGGTCAATCTCGCCCAAGATTGACTAAAAAAAGCTATTTGAACGAATTTTCAAAAAAGATGACAAATTCACAAATAATAATGATGTGGATGCTACCAAAGATATAACTGACATTTTCTTTAGATATTTTCATCAACGCTCTTATAAAATTGATGCATTCAAATTTTTTTGATGTCGACGTTTAAAACACACATTAGCTATTTTTAAAAGAGTGGTGGATCTAAAACTTAATTTCAAGGCCACAAATTTATATAAGGATTAAAAGTCTATCCTATAAATTTATAGATTTGTGTTTATATATATTCCATGAACATAACTTCAACAAAATATGTAATATAGATTCTTGAGTTCTTAATTTGTGTTTCTAATAGATTCCTAAAATATCAAATTTAGGTCTCTTAGTTCTTCACAAATGTTAACATTAAATATTATATTAGACATTGAATTTAATTTTGTGTCGAATAAATTAATACTATATGAGACTATTTTTAAAATACATTTTTAAGGGACTTATCATAGTCAAAATTGTAAGATCTAGACGCTGTTTGGTAATTATTTTGTTTATTATTTTTTATTTTTAAAAAATTAAGAATATTTTTTTTCATTTTTTTTGCTATAGTTTAAAATTTTCAAAAGTAAAAGAATTGACTACTTAATTAAAATATTTCTAAAACAAAAACAAGCTTTTTAAAAATTGCTTTCTTAAGATTGAAACTTTCCTTTTTTTTTTTTTTTAAAGTAATGGTAAAATGTAGATGAAAAAGCAAGAAAATTATAGGTGAAAAGAGTACTTATAGACTGAATTTTCAAAAACTTATAAACAAAAAACCAAATAGTTATCAAATGGAGCCTTAGAAACATATTCATAAAAAATTCATAACTAATCAGAAGCCTAAACTCGTAATTTAAGAAGGACGATTGGAAAAATTGCAAAAACAAAATGAGGTTCTTAAAAAATGGCCAAACAACTTTTTCTTTTGGAAATGGTCAAACAACTAGTTCTGATATTAGTTACACAAGGCGGAATTCACTCATTCCCTGAGGCAAGGGTAAGTAGATAGATTGCACCTTGAGGGCTAATTCTGGGTCTTAAACATAGTGGCCACACCTTCTCTTTGAAAGAGAGAACACAGTCATAGCAGGACTATGACTTATTGTTCATTAAAGGAATCAATGCAAGTTAAGAAGTTAGATGTAGCTACAGGGGCAAAACGGTAAATTGGCCCAGCTATACTTATGAGCGATTTGTGAAGGGTTATTGCACTTTGATTTGTTAATATGGACACAAAAATATATTTGTAGTGCAAAGAGTGCAGTTGTCGATCTTTAGTGGAGTGCCCGATAATTAACGGATTGTAGATCTCGTGACTAAAGAGTTTAGTCAGTTATTCATGGAACGTTGGAACTTCAAGTCATAAGTCCATAAGGTCCCCTTGGTATCTTAATGGGTTCAAGTTGAGAATCATATTTTGGGGTTAGTTTGAAGTGTTCAAATTAACAAGAGAAAATTCAATTATATGAGATGTGATTGGTGTAATGTATGAGACATTATTTGGAGGAATTAATGTAAATATAATTTACATTAAGTACCATAAAATAGAAAAAGAACTATGGATTATATGTTTCATATCATGAAATATTAAAACTATAGGTTATAAATATAATATGATAAGTTTGTTATATTTATTTCTAATATATTAATTATAATAATTAATTTTTTTTTCTAATAACCGATTGAGTGAGAGGTTATTGATAGTTTTATGGTAATCGTGAGATAAAAGAAAAATTGTTTTCTTAAATTTAGTGGTTGCTTCTTTCAGAAAGTACTCATGGAGACAAGCTAAGTGAAATAGTTTCACTAAGTGATAGCGTTGACATAGACTAAACAATCGTGTAGAGTTGACTATATGATAGTCACTCAGTTGATTGTAGCTACATGATCGAATAGCAAAGCCTATGCGATAGGCTTCAATTTACTAAACGATCGAGCACGTCGTCTACTCGATTGTAGACCTCCAGTCTCTTCCTCAAGTTAAGATCATACAGATCCCACAACTTCTGGATTCTCACACCAAGAATACCAAGGTAACCATTGTTGTAGTGTCTTTACTCAGTTCGTGAATCGAGTTGGACTCGACTGGGTTCGAGGAGCATTGAGACAATCGTTGTCTTTGTGGTCGTGTTGTTCCGGTCGTTGCGTTTGAGTGTTACTATTATTGGAGGCATTGGAGACTGATCGAGGGATTGCTGGAGAATGGTTCTTCAAAGGTACACATAGTCTATTCCTTGATTCCTATGGTAGCATGTTGTAATTTCAATCTATGCATGACCTGTTAGCTTCCGTTTTAGACTGTAATTATTTGTGTTCAATCTAAATGGAATTCTGAACGATCCCTTTCGCTGCTCATGGAAATCCTCGTGTTTAGATTTTCTTCAATTGGTATCAGTGCCAGGTTGTTCTGATATTCCAAATTATCATTTATGTATTGAACTTCTTTTACAGTCGTGGTGGGTTTTAAGTTTTTTGTATTGGGTTTAAGAGTTAGATGTGTTTGTTCATTTGTTGATGAATGTTTATGGGATGGTTCCCTCTATTTATAGTTTTCTTTAAGTTTACAAAGTTTTTGGGCATAATTAACAAGCAATCGAGTCTGTATTCAAAGTGTTTGAAGTTGTTTGAATCGTTCGTGATGAAGTTTCGAAGCATGGAGATGTAGTTCTCATCGAGGAAGAAGAACAAAGGTTGGTCGTATCGTGTAGCCCAAGGTAAATGATCGTTGAGATTTGACTAAACTATTGTGCAGAAAAGTTCTACCCGATCGTGTAGTATTCTAGACAACCGTTTAGCTAATGCTAAATGATGAGGTAAAGTGTTTACTCTATCGCATAGCGTTAGTTGCTTGATCGCATGGACACTAGAGGTAAACGATCACATAGAGTTTTTGACACTCATCGTTTAATAAAAGGCGTACACACTAAATGATCGTGTAGTTCAACATGCCTCATCGTATAGTCACTGACTACACGGTCAGGCAGTATACGATACCTCGACGCTTGTTCAACAATCGTTTAGATGATTATGCTTCACCGCATCGTTTTCATTTACTTGATCACGTGCCTAAAGAGCTTGCATTGCATTGCAAGATGCGCGCTGCACGATCACGTGCCTTCATGCTTCATCGAATAGTCAAAGGTATAAGATAGTTGTTAAACGATCATTTATGCTCACACAACATTACTAAACGATTGAATAAAGAGCTTATTCTATCGTGTAGGCGATCAAATGAATTCGGTACACGATCAAGGATACGCGTTTCTTCACTCGGATGGTTCAAGACTCGGTTTGTCTATTTGAACCGAAGACTCATTTGCTCTTTGTAATAGTTAGCTTTGTTTTTTGAGGATCTGAGGCTAATTATCCCGGTTCATCAACTTTTATTTAATGTACATGAGATGTATGTTATTTATATGTCATAGTGTATGACATATAGATTTAAATCCCACCTTAGGTTATGCACTTTATTCACGCATCATATATTATAAGTGTTATAATATAGTTATTGGCATGATGAAATTACAAGAGAGCATGTGCATGCATCATGAAATATAAGAGTTATATTTATGCATGCATCATCTTTATATTATAATAGTTACAGTATAAAGGTGTATGGAAGCATGTATGCTTGATTCATTGCTTTGTTATATAAGTGTTATATAAAAGTAGCAATGAATGAACAATGCATGGAGCATGACACTTAAACTTATTTATAAGAGTTAAGAATGCCTTGTATGGGTAGCTTTGCATTGTGGATGTTTTTTATTATTTTCGGTTAAAAGTGTTATAATGGAAATTAGAACTAAAATCAATAAAAAAGAGTTGCATGCGGACTTAGGTGAACTCATGTTTTAAAAGGATTTTAAAATTAGATTGAGATAAACCCAAGTTCAAGGTTCTAATGAAATTAGATACCTAAGTTTAATCTTTTAAATCGGTTTAATAGAATTAAATTGATATCCATAAAATATTAAATTGGTATTAAATATATCGATAAGGGACTTTTTGTCTAAGGCAGGTCTGTCTAGGTTGGGGTATTTAAGCTGACGAAAACACAACATCCTACCTCGGAACCTACCTAGAAATGTGAATTAGATAGATTTACTGCAAGCATGTGACAGTTATTCAAAGACTTCGTTATAGAGATTAATGAATGATGATCAAAAGTTGTTCAACTTTCCAAAGTAAGAGTTACTTTTGAGCAAACCTAAAAAGTCACGTAGTTAAAATTCTTAACCGTGTTTTTTCTAAGTAAACTAAACTCTAGGTTATAAAATACTCAGTGGGAGGAAGAAATATATATTTCAAAGACTCCATTCACGTTTCTCCCTGAATGATCACACCGTGAGATTCATGCTTGACCTCGTGGTGCCCTGAGAGCATCCCCCTTCGAATAGTGTTTTCATGAGTCAATATCAAGGTGGACGGAGAGAGTGTTTATAGTAAGTTGGTGAAGGATGTGTGTCAACATGTCCTGCGGTCTCCTTCAATGGTTTACACTGTGAGATCTTCTTGCATTGCCTCGTGGCACCTTGGGAGTGTCCCCCTTTGGATGGCTTTTGTGCAGTAAGTCAATATCAAGGTGAACTCTAGAAATGGGTAGGGTCACTTTAGTTTTTGCCCCAATGGATTTTTCCCTTCGGATTGGCTGCCTGGGGCGGAACTCTATGATAAAAAATAAAAGGTCACACTTATGGGAAATTGTTAAGCAAGTTAATGATTCTTGACCAAATCAATGATGGTTATTCATTCTAGGAACAGTAGTTGTTCTGGTATTAATGAATGGTTGAGAATGTCTCAATTCAGAGGAGGGATAAATTGACTACCCTTCTGTGGCTTTTGTCCTAAACCACTAAAGCGTCATTGTGAAACTAGATGTCACACGGGGTTCATTTCAGTTTTGCTAAACTGTATTGGATGTTGTTTTTCAACGAGTATTTGCTAAAATCTAATGTAGATCAATGTGTTTGTTTTCTCAACAATATGAATGATTTTCCGTTAGTTGCCTCTAATTGCACCAATTACATACATTGGAAACAGTCTTTTTAAAACATATTTCATGGTAAACGACCTCGAGTTTGTCATGGTTGAGGAATGTCCTCAAGTCCCGACCCTTGATGCACCGCGAAATATTCGTAATGCATATTAGGTGTGGATGAAGGCTAACTCGTTGTCCCAACATCAAATTTTTTCCAGCATACCTGATGCATTGGCCAAAAGGGTTAAGAACATAGTCATTGCACGTCAGACGATAGACTCATTGCAAGAATTGTTTGAACGTCAGTTCTTACTTTTTTTAGCACAAAGGGATAGATGACAAAGAAACCAGTAGCATCAGTTTCCAAAATAATCTCTAATCTTTCTTTAATATCAAGGGAGTAAAAGAGAAAGCAATTGTTGCTGACTCTAGTGAAGTTCATCGATGAGAAGTATTCTCTGAAATGGAATTTGGAGCTTATTTAAGTTATGATACTGATCCCACTACTCTCCATAAGAGGAAGAAATCTAAAGATAGTAAATGTGATTTATTTGTCTTGGAGACGTGTTTGGTAGAGAATGATGATTCTGCCTGGATACTTGATTCAGACGCTACTAACCACGTTACTTCTTCCTATCGAGGATTTAGTTCCTGGAAAATGTTGGAAGATGGAAAGTTGACTTTTCGAGTCGGTATTGGTGAGGTTGTTTCAGTTGTTGCTGTAGACAAGCTGAAGTTATTTTTAGACAAGATAATGTTTTTGTAGTTCCTCATATCAAGAGGAACTCAATCTCAATTTCTTGTCTCCTTTAACAAGGTTATACCGTCTCCTTTTCTGAGAGTAAAGTGTTTAGTTTCAAGAATGGTATGGAGATTGTTTTTGGTTCAATTGAAAATAACTTGTATTTACTAAGGTCGTTAGTCATAAAAGCCTTGCATAATACTAAAATGTTCAGAATAGCAACAACTGCAAAAAGACTAAAGGACCTCAGAGCCATCGTAGAGGCAATCATATCAAAAAGAAATATCATTTGATCAGGGAGATTGTGCATCGCGGTAATGTGATAGTCACGAAGATCGCGTCGGAGCACAACATTGCTGATCCGTTTAAAAAGGCTCTCACGACTAAAGTGTTCGAGGGACATCTGGAGAGTATGGGTCTACGGGACATGCGGCATCTTGTCTAGGGCAAGTGGAAGATGATGTTGGGGTATTGAGTATGACCTAGTTTATTGTATATTATACTGGCTTTTCATGTATTGTATATTAGTCTCCCGAGGCATTAAGACAAGTTGGAGATTTTTGGGATTGGTGTCCTAATTCTTCCGTAGTTTTTAAACATTATACATACATTATTATTAATAAAATAAGAGTTATTTTATTTGCATTTACTCATATCCAATAAACTAAGATCTAAGTTATTTTATATAAACTTAAGCATGTATATGAGACATACAAGTGGATCATGCCTTAAGTAATAACCTAAATGGTCTATAGTATAAGGACAAAGGAGGGATACCTTATCCTCGTGACACTACGGATACAACCCACTTTGTAGATAGTTATAAATGTTGTAACGTGCTACAAATGATCTGATCCTTACCATTCATGTAGAGACATGCGAGCGGGGGTGTCCTATACAAAGAGTTTGTATAAGATCAGACTACGAGATTATTTTTCTCTCTATATAATGTCGTTGATAATTGAGACTTACATCTCGCTAAAACGACCATAGGTGACATGACCTTAATCTTGAGTGTTTTGGGAACTTCTATCTATGAGAGCGGTCCTTTGATTAGTATGGGTGAGTGTGGCCAGATTGCCAACTCAACAAGCCTACCTTTTTGGAGATTTGTCTGATTAGGGCATTGGGAACTCAGTTACACAAGAAGAAATTCACTCCTTCCCCAGAGCAGGGTTAAGTAGATAGATTGCTTTCTTAGAGGATGATTCCGGGTCTTGAACATAGTGGCTACACCCTCCCTTTGGAAGAGTTGACCTAGTCATAGCAGGACTATGACTTATTGTTCATTAGAGGAGTCAATGGTACTTAAGGCGTTAGCAGTAACTATAGGGCCAGAACGGTAAATTGGTCCAACTGTACTTACGAGCGATTTGTTAAGGGTTATCGCACTGTTGATTGGTTAATATGGACACATAAATATATTTGTAGTACGAAGAGTCCAGTTGTCGGTCTTTAGTCGAGTACCCGACAGTTAACTAACGGTGGATCTCGTGACTAAAGACTTTATCAATTATTCACGTACCATTGGAGCTTCAAGCTACAGGTCCCTAAGGTCTCCTTCGTAGCTTAATGGGTACAAGTTGAGAATCAGATTTTGGGGTTATTTTAAAGTGTTCAAATTAATAGGAGTAGATTCAATTATGTGTGATATAATTGGTGTAATGTATGAGATACATTATTTGGATGAATTAATGTAAATATGATTTACATTAAATACCATAAAATAGAAAAAGAACTATGGTTTATATGTTTCATAGCATGAAATATTAAAACTATAGGTTATAAATATAATATGATAAGTTGGTTATCATATTTATTTATAATATATTAATTATATGATAATTAATTTTTTTCTTTAATAATCGATAGGGTGGGAGGTTATTGATAGTTTTATTATAACCGTGAGATAAAAGAAAATTTGTTTTCCTAAATTTAGTGGTTGCTTCTTTCAGAATGTACTCACGGAGACAAGCTATCAAGTGAAAGAGTTTCACTAAGTGATAGCGTTGACAAATACTAAACGATCATGTAGAGTTGACTATACGATAGTTACTCAGCTAATTGTAGTTACATAATCGAGTAGAAAAGTCTCTGTGATAGGTTTCAGTCTCCCACTTGCTCGATCATCTACTTGATCGAAGACCTCCAGTCTCTTCCTAAAGCCAAGATCATACAGAGCCCACAACTCCTAGATTCTCACAACGAGAATACCAAGATAACCATTGTGGTAGTGCCTTTACTCAGTTTGTGAATCGAATTGGACTGAATTGGGTTTGAAGAGCATTCAGATGATCGTTGTGTTCATGGTCGTGTTGTTCCGGTCATTGCGTTCGGGTGTTATTGTTATTGGACGCATTAGAGACTGATCGAGGGATTCTTGAAGAACGGTTCTCCAAAGGTATGCATACTCTATCCCTTGATTCCTATTGTAGCATGTTGTAGTTTCGATTTATGCTTGACCTGTTAGTTTCTGCTTTAGAGTGTAATTGTTTGCGTTCAATTTCAATGGAATATGGAACGATCCCTTCCACTACTCATGGAAATCCTTATGTTTTGATTTTCTTCAGCGTAGCGCCAGTGTCTATCAACCACCCTTCAAAAGCACCGATCACATTTACTTCTGTGATCATGGCAGCTAATGGTTCTTCTGTTAGGTTCGTAACTAGCAGGTCGACGCCTATTTCTACATTTCCTAGCCATGTGTCCAGGTTTATTACAAATAAAGCAAAGGAACTATACCGTTTCTTATGAAGGGGGTTTCTACTTTTTTCTATTGGTTCTTGTTGTTGGAACCACGATTTTGACTTTTTCTCTTTGTCCCTTTTGTCTTTTGGTCAAGTTTTACCATGGCAGAAGCAGATCTCCCATGTAAGAAAGAACAACATCTTTTTATTCCACCGTTTGAAGTTCACTCCTTCGAACCGTAATGAAGGGTGGAGGTCGGATGTAATAAGGTCGTTGTTGTTGGTGTGGTCGAGTGAATTGGCAGAGTTCATCATAAAATTGTTGGAAACGACAACACCCTTAGGATAGCAGCAAATGGTCTGAAACGCAACAAACAAAACAAAAGCTCGTTATAGGCTGAGTCATGGAGCTCACTCTCTTTAAGACGTTTCATGACTCTATCCAAGTGTGCAAGCAGTTCAGGAATTACTACCATGTCGTCCCCATGATAAAACAGCCCAAAAAAAACTAGATCGAAAATGCACTGTTACCAACTGAAACACACCTTTCTGACTGGATGCTTGGAAAATGAAAATGGAGAGAGAAAAAATAGAGGAGAGCGATCGAGAATGAAAATGAATGCTGTGCTCTGAACTGCTGAAAAATACACCTTTTATAGGCCTTCAGAGGTGAACTACCGCGAGAGGGAAAGGCGTTCAGCATCTGAATGTGCGTGCGAAAGTTGAACGGGCGAACAGGTGGAAGACATGGGCAGGGTAGATCGAGTAAGCCAATAACTAATAATATATATATATATACATAAATTTTAATTTTCAATAAAAAATCAACAAAAATAAAAAAAATAAAAAAAGATATTTTTATTGAAAAATAATCACACACACTCCTCGCCATGCCCGCCTCATTCAACCCACATTGGTCTATCTCCTCACTCCGTTCGAAATATAGGTACCCTTTAGAGCCCAAACCCATAGTCCAAAGTTGGAGTACATAAAGAAGACTCCCTTCTCAGAAACTACCAATGTGAAATTCTCAACCAAAGATTGGTTACCTTTAATTTTTTCCTTTTAAAAAGCAAAGTTAAATTTTTACCCAACATGTAGTATGTTGAAATCTAATTTTGAGAATACAAGCAATTGTTGGTCTTTAGTGGAGTGTCCAACAGTTAACAAATATTGGATATCGTGATTAAAGAGTTTAGTCAGTATTCATGTACTGTTGGAGCTAGGTTTACTGCTTGTATTTTTAATAAATATTAATTGTAATTCTTCAAAGTTGATTTTTATCGAAATTGGCTTAATGATAATAATCATTTGCATGCTATAAAATATAATATATGAATATGTTTTAAAATTGAGAGTGAAAATGCCCTACAAACAAAAGTTGAAAGAAAATTAACAATAAACAAAAGTATGGACTAAATTTAAGATTTGAAGAATGTATAGGGACTACAATTAGATATTTGAAATTGCAGGGACTAAAGTTGAACAATCATTAAAGTACAAGGACAAAAAGAATATTTCTGGAAATAGGATGTCTTGAAAATGTCTGGAAATAAAAAATAAATGTGTTTGTTTATGTAGAGAATGGGAGTAGGATATCTATGAACGTATTATACTTTTTTATGCAATTATAAAGTATAAATTAATAAAAATTAATTTCAAAAATTAATTTTCATTTGTTAATTTATTTTTATTATATTAAGTTATTAAATCAATTTTAAGCCATTCAAATATAACTAAATTTACTCACTCACCCTCCAGTTTAATATATTTATTATCAATTAATTTGTTATTTCATATTTATATTATCAATTTTTATTATAAAATATGGTAGTTTTAAATATCGACTTTCCTTTTTTTTTTTTCTGTACTTTTGTTAATTGAAGAGTTAATTAACTAATTGTTTAATATCAATTATAAGTCTTATATTTATATAAAAGAAGTTGATATAAACTAAATGATTTTTAAAAAATAAACTTATTTTATTATTAGTTAACTAATTTTATTTTTTAAAGACTAATTAATAATTTTAATAAACAATTTATGATTTTAATATATATTATCAATAAAATGAAGTTTAAGCAAATTTAGTTATGATTATTCATATTTTTTTTTTAAAAAAAGATTATGGTTTTTCATATTAATTTACAATAATAGAATAAATTATTATATTAGCATGATTATTAATAAAAATAATTATATATGTCAGTTATAAATTGAATTTAAACATTTTTTATCAAAATTAAATAAATTAACCAATATCAATAAAAAATAAAAACAAATAAAATAAAAAGATAAAAAATAAGAGAGAGAAAAACCATTGAAAATGGAAAAAACTCGTATATTTAAGTGGTTATAAAAAATCTCCATGAATAAGAATATGAAATGCCTTGGAATAAGATATTCTCACGCGAAGGTTAAAAACTTGTACCAAATATGGTGATAGAATATCATTTTCTATTTCCACCTCTTATTCCCATGAACCAAACAGGCCAAAATAGAGGCTACGACATATTAGAATGCATATATAGGGAGAAAGAAATACATATGCATTGAGAGAGAGAGAAACACTAACAGAGAAGAATCCGTTCAATTGGTCTCTGTTTGCTTGGTATTTTCTGGTGTTTGGGTCTCGGTGTCAGATGTTTCTTTCAAGATTATGAAACTGAATTTTATTTATAGTTGTTTATGCTTAGTATTATTATATTTTATGTCATTTACTAGTGATTTTCAAACTTTGAGCAAAAGAACGAGATTTGAAATTTAACAGAGTGAAAACATGTTAACTTTGTCCAATAAAATCAAGACAGGGCTAAATCTCCCGAAACATGTCTAGTTTGCCCAAAAATTGTGGCATCATGGCGCTCTACAGCATTACGCAACGCTCTAATTTAAGAGGAGGTTTTAGGCTAGTCTCGCATTGTTGTGGAGTGGTGCCACGATGGATGAACTTCATAGGCCATGCAAATTCACTACGGGGATGCGATGTGGTATTATGGCTCTGTTGGGGTTGATGCCCTAAAGTCTCGTGTCCTGTAGTTTGTAAATAGTTTGTACAAATGCTTGTGTTGTATAATATATGATATTTACTTCACATCATATTTTTGCTCAGTTTCTTGTTTTATTTGCTTTACCACAAACCAATAAACATAAAATCTCTATTTATCTGTATGTGACTCAAGCATATATGTGGTGACATACAAGTGGATCATGTTTTGAATGATAACCAAAATGGTCTGTAGTATATGGATATAGGTGATGAAATGTAGAAATGCATGTCATCTTAGGTCTTTTACTTAGAATTCTGAAGGTTGTTAGGTAGAATATGCGTCGATCATGATAGGAATTAACGAGAATATGAGCTTGCGTCGATCAACATATCGAATCTCAACTAACTCGTTATTTTGTGTTAATTGTGCGTTCAATGTTCTATATTTGTAGCTAATGTAGGAAATGAATGCAAACGCAGAAACCGGACCACCGCATAGACGACCGCATGAGGAGAAACTCTCCACCGCAAGGCAAACGCATTAGATCAACGCATGGGTGTTGCGGTGATCAGCCACATGCATTCATCGCATGGGAATTACACTCATCAGGCAATTGTGGTCATCGTGTAGAGTTCCGGTATTAAGCGAATGCGGCCATTGAATGATTGCAGGTGCATGACAACACAAACTAATGGGATCAACACAAGGTAGGTGGAATAAATGCATCAATGCATCTACCTCGAGAAAATCTAAAAGATGATGTTGACATCTCACCTACCACGTCGTTAGTGGCAGAGGTTCAGAAAGGACGAACGCGCCGAATGTCAGATTCAAAGCAGTCCAATTAATACTGTCGGTGATCCAAGCTCTATAAATAAAGGCCAATGAGCTGAAATTCAAATCATCCGGAGATTATCCTTCAATCGGGAATTTTCCTCGCGATCCAGACAAAATGCGTGAGAAGACGCTTGAGAGTTCTTCACCTTCTTCATCCATTACGAATGATGACCGAAGCCTTCGACCAGAGCTAGATCTCGACAGAGTCAACTCCTTCGCCCATCAATGGCACCATCGACAGCCTTGACGCACATCTGCTCGAATAGAATCTTTGCTTCCAGCCAGTCATTTCCTTTTCCTTTCTTTTCTCATGTTGTATTGTATGACATTTTGGAATTAAGGAATTAATACAATCTGTTTTCAATGCATTTCTCTGTTCCTTCGACTCTATCTCCATCTTCTTTGCTTAGCATCTTTACTTTCAATGCAATACTTAGTGAGAGTGCTTGGGTATTTCATACTTAGTCATGTGGATTAGGAATATGAACCATGTAGCAACCCACCGAGAGATATACGTTGTGCAAGTGTATGACTAACCTTATTTTCTTAGTGTGAAGCTACTGCAACGCCTGTCTATAGGCTAACACATTGCTTGTCTATGAGTAAAGTCAGCAACAATGAACTTCCTGGGAGGGTAAGTGGTTGGACGCATTAAGCAAGGTATGCGTTGCTTACTAGGGATAGTAACAACATTGCGTCAACCAAGTTCATGCGTTTATCTTGTTTTATGTTGTACTCAACACCCCTTTAAAGCTACTCGAGAGAAAGTCTAAAGAAAGAATCTAATGGCTCGAGAGAGCTAGGTTAGAATATAGACTCGAGAGAGTAAGATTAGATCGACATAAGCAAGAGATAAGGACTTAGAGATAAGCACTGTTTGTCAACACTGCATCGCATGCACCCTAGGAATAGGTATGATATTATGTGGTCGCATATTTGTGTGGATGTCATTTTGTAATCGCATAAATAAGAATAGAGGATTATGTGTAGGCCCTATACACTTAGCACATATATCGTATGCGTTCTAGCAATAGAAGCCATAACATTCGCACCGAGAGGTGGTTTACTATTGTATGTGTGTTACATGATCGCATTGGCTTACTTTGACTAGGGTTGCCCTCGCAGTCACTCTTAAGTATTGCAATGAAAACATCTCCACATTTTATCTATTTTTTCACACATTTATTTCATGTCAAGGTTTTTTGTATCTCTACCTTTCATACATATTCTCATTTCGTTGACTGTTAGATAGGAGTAGGAGTAAGATTAACTTAGCAACATCCCCTCCATTCTTTTATTAATACTGTCGGATGCACATCACTGCAAACATATAGCTACAAGTCCCTGTGTTCGACCTCGGATTACCCGAGAAACTTGCGTTGAAATTATACTTGGTTCCATCGTAAGAAAACTTGTGGCAAGATGCATGGTCATCGCATACATTCATTAACGTAATATTATTCAAACGCATGACCATCGACGCATGACTATCAACACATATCTTAGGAACATGCATCGCATAACGCGTCCACGGGATTTTGGTTGTCGAGTAAAATTGACCTCCTAATTTCCCGCCATCAATAGGAGGGAAACTTTATCTTGGTAACGGTACAGACGCGCCCCGCTTGGTGGAATGGTCACAAGTGTTGTGACTTGTCATAGATGGTCCGATCCTGATCATTCATATTGGGGACATGCGAACGGGGGTGTCCAATACAAAAAGTTATTATAAGACCTGATCACGAAATGTTAATGTCTCGTTATATAACATCGTTCATGACAGAGACTTCATTTCACTAGGATGACCATAGGTAACATGACCTCAATCTTGAGTGAGTTGGGAACTCTTGCCATTGAGGACGGTCCTTTAATTTGTATGGGTGCGAGTGGCCAAGACGCCAATTCAAACCTACCATTTTGGGGATTCCTCTCATTTGGGAGTTGAGAACTCAGCTACACTAGATGAAATTCATTCATTCCCTGAAGCAGGGGTAAGTAGATAGGTAGCTCCTCTAAGAGCTGATTTTGGGGCTTGAACAATGTGGTGCCACACACATTCTCTTGGCCCGAGAGGTGTTCATACATAGTTGGACTATGTTGTATTGTTCATTAGAGGAATCAATTGTACTTAAGGAGTGAGATGTAACTATAGGGGCAAAACGATAATTTGGCTCAGCTATACTTACGAGCATCTGTCAAGGGTCATCGTACTCATGATTGGTTATATCCACTAGACACAGAAATATATTTGTGGTAAGAAGAGTTCAGCTGTTGGTCTTTAGTGTAATGTCTGACAGTTAACGGATGGTGGATCTCGTGGCTAAAGAGTTTAGTCAGTTATTCACGGATCGTTGGAGCTTTGAGCCATAGGTCCATTAGGTCCTCTAGGTAGCTTGGATAAAGTCAAGAATCAGTGTTTGGGTTAATTTGAAATGTTCAAATTGACAAGAGGAAGTTCGATTATATATGATATAATTGGCTAAATGTATGAGCTACATTATTTTGGAGGAAATAAGATATAAATATGATTTATATCAAATAAAGAAGAAAATACTATAGCGGATATGTGATATCAAACTATAGGGTAAAAATATAATATGATTATATTTATGAATATTTTAATTGGTTAATTATATGATAATTAATCCAAAATCACGTTCAGACGTGGGTTAGTGGCAATGCGTTGGTTATTGCAATAACTGATGAATAAAAATGAAATTGGTTTCATTTTTTGAATCGTTCGAAAAGTTCGTCCAAAAAGAAAAAGAAGAGCGTGCTGGTGAATCATAAACGATCACTTAAGCAAAATCGAGAGCTTATACGATAGTCGCTCTACGCCTAAACGATTGTCCACCTCGCGCCTAAACGATCGCACAATAGTTCCTACATGATTAGCTTCCCTAAACAATCGTATAGTGTGCCGAGTTTGCTAAATGATCGTATATCACTCCGAGAATACCCGGGTTGTCCCCACGGCGTTCGTGTTCGTGCTGCTGTAGCTGAGGATTCTACTGGGCATTGGTAGATCGCGCGGAGGTTTCCGCTGCATTGATCTCCGAAGTTGGAAGAACGTCTTCAATTGGTATGGCAACTCTCTCCCTCGTTTATTTTTGTTAAAAGCATGCCTTTAATTGACTGGTTGTTTGCATAACTATACGTTTGGATGTATATTATTATATTTCGGTCACTGTGAAATTAGAGCGATCCGAGCACGCTCATGGAACTCTTTGGTAAGAGATCCTTCGGGCCCCGTGGCGCCATTGCCTATTTTTGGAAAAAGTTGTTCATTTTTTGAAATCCTCTTCTATTAAGTTTAGGATTTTGCACCCAGTCAAAGGACTATTGAAGCTCCACCGTTCATCGTTGCTCATCGCCAGCAACCGTCGATCTATTCGTGGTTCCTCCCGCCGCTCTGTTTGACACCCAGATCTAGTCACACCGTCCCCATTTTCGTCATGTGCTGCTGCGGATCTGTGCCTTGCTTGTCTATGATATTACCAGGTCGTACTTTGTTCCGTTTGGCTTCTTGAATGACTAACAAGTATGCTAATGCGAAGTGCTTCTTCACTTCATCTTAATAATGTTGGATATTTACATGTATCCTTCAATGATTAAAAAGATTGAACTTGTCATGATGTGTTCCTTTGAAGTCTGTGTTGGAAATGGATGTTTAATGTGAAGTTTTTCATTCTAATGTGCCTTTACGAAGCTGCTTCTTTACATGAGAATTGTGGTGACTGTGTTATTCAGAAGGGAGACTTTCAATCACTTGGTTAGCTGGCTAGAAGATGCAAGACAACATGCAAATGCAAACATCACAATTATGCTAATTGGTAATACGAGTGATCTTGCTAATAGAAGGGTTGGGAGCATAGAAGAGGGTGAACAGTTTGCAAAGGAACATGGTTTAATATTCATGGAGGCATCTGCCAAAACTGCCTAGAATGTTGAAGAGGTGACTACATGAAATATGCTTATGAAGTACTTTGAAGCACACTGAGGCTTGTTGGTGTAATTTTTATAGCATGTAACATTTAAGAAATTCAATCTCATTAAATGACAAGCACCTCATATTCAGGCATTCGTAAAGACAGCCGCAACCATATTCAAGGAGATTGAAGATGGAGTATTTGACTTTTCAAATGAGGTTAACATCCATATCTTGTCTTCTATACTTCTACAGACGTATATGATGAATTCGTGATTAGTTATTAAAACGACGACTTAAAATGTTAATGTGTTTAACTAAACAAAAAAGCATCAAGTGTATATTCTACTTTTGATTGTGCATATGAACGAGGAACGTTGACGCTGATTCTGCATTTTATGTCATCCTCAGTCTTATGGAATCAAAGTTAGATACGGTGGGATTTGTGTGATTGTAGAAGGCCGGCGAAGAGTCATTCAGGTCCATCACGAGGTCCTATTATAGAGGTGTTGTGGCATTAATTGGTTATTAAATGATAACAGGTTTTTGGCTAACATTATAGTTTCGTGCCAATGATAACAGGTTTATATATTAAATTGAATATTATTTTTTTTAATTAATAAAATACATTTAACGACATTTACATATGTTGCAAAAGATACTTGCAATAACCATTGATCCACATTTAGCAACAATCTTATATGTTTCTAAAACTTTACTTTTAGAGACGAATTTTCAACGTCACTGTATAACACAAATAGCAACAAAACGAGTGTTGCGAAAAGTACACTTTTAGTAACGCGTTAGCATCAGTAAAAGTCACGTTTTAGCGACGCATAGTAAGTATGTCAATAAAACTTTCGACTATGTGGCTATCGTGATACTCACAGTGATACGCCTCTATGCGTTGCTAATACTTTTAGCGACATTTTTTTGCTTTTAGCAACGCATTTTACTCACCACCGAAAGCTATTTTTCTTGTAGTGATACAACATATAAGTGTGAAAGTGCAAAGAAAATGGAGAGGGAGTAATGGGGAATTCGGGGTGGAGGCTAAATGTTAGGACCTTAGCTCTTGAGCATCGACGATCGACTAAGGCCTTGGGTTGACCAATGCCAAGATATGCGCGTGAGATTTATTTATGTAAATCTCATCCATATAAATAGTATTTGAATCATATTCAAATACTTAATTCCTCTCAAAATAAAATTTATACTATAATAATATTAATTTTATCACATATACTTAATTTAATTTAATTATATCACATATAATTAATTACCTCAATTAATTTTAACAATTATAATTAATCCAAGATTAATTCTCAATAATCTCTGTTGAGCTATAAATGAGACCTTTTGGACTTGTAGATTGAAGTTTCAATGGTACTTGAATAATTAATTAAACTCCTTTAATTAATAATTAAATTATTCAACATCCATTAACTGCCGGTCACTCCACTAATGACCAACAATTGCACTCTTCGTATTACAAATATATTTTTGTGCCCATTAGATATAACCAGTGAACAATGCAATGACCTATCACAAATTGTCGTAAGTACAGCTGCGCCAAAATCACCGAGTTACCCTTGTATACATTTAACACATTAAGTATCACTGATCCCTCTAAAGAACAATAAGTCATAGTTCAACTATGTACAAAGATGGTCATATTCGTAGTGTCACCAAGATAAGGTATCCTGTCTTATACATCTACTATAGACCATTTAGATTATCGTTTAAATATGATCCACTTGTATGTTTCTACATAATTTTTAAGCTACAAAAGATAACCTTGGATGTTAGTTTATTGATTTTGTGAGTTAATGGTACTACCTGTCCTAAAATATCTCATATTAAATAAATAAATCATTTATACATGTCGTAAACAGGCAATGAAAAATGTGGATAAAGACCAATGGATAAAAGCCATGGCCTCGAAATGGAATCCATGTACTTCAATTCGGTGTGGAAACTTGGAGATCAACCCGAAGGGGTAAAACCTATTGGTTGCAAGCTAGTAAGGTACTGACCTACAAAGCTAAACTCGTGGAAAAAGAGTTTACCCAAACAAAGGCGGTGGACTATGAAAAAACATTCACTTCAATTTCCATGATCAAATCTATTAGATTACTTTTATTCGTTGTTGCTTTTTATGATTATGAAATATTGCAAATGGCTGTCAAGACAACGTCTCTGAATGGTTATCTTGAATAGAGTATCTATGTCTCAACCAAAGGGGTTTATAGAGCAGGGTCAAGAGCAAAAGTTTTGCAAGCTTAAAAGATCCATTTACGGGTTGAAACAAGCATCTCGATCCTTGAATATGAGTTTTGACACTACGATCAAATCTTGTGTATTTGAACAAAATGTTGATAAACTTTGTGCTTACAAGAAAAGTGTCAACAAGACTGTAGCTTTTCTGGTTTTATATCTTGATGATATTCTACTTGTTGGAAATAAAGTAGAATTCCTCGTTAACGTTAAGAAATGACAAACATTGCAATTTCAAATGAAAAATTTGGGAGATGTACAATATGTTCTTGAAATTCAAATAGTTCGGAATCCCAAGAATAGAAAAGCGCTATCTCAGGCATCTTATATAGAAAAGATGTTGTCTAAGTATAAAATGTAAAATCCCAAAGAGAGGTATGTTACCTTTCAGGCATGAAATTAATTTATCTACGGAGCAATATCCTAAGACATCTCAAGAGGTTGAGGTTATGAAACAAACTTCTTACGCATCAACAGTTGAAATTTGATGTATGTCATGTTGTGTACATGCCTCGACATATGCTATGCAATTGGAATCGTCAGCACATATCAGTCCAATCTTGGATATGATCATTTGATTGCCGTTAAGAATAACTTCAAGTATTTTCAGAGAACGGGGGACTATATGCTCATGTATGGTGCTAAATATTTGATCGTTATAGATACAATAATTTTGATTTTCAGACTGATGAGGATTCAAGGGAATCAACTGCGGAATCGGTATTCACTCTGAATGGAGGAGCTATAGTATGGAGGATCAAGTAAACTTGTATTACTGACTCTAACATAGAAGTGGAGTATGTAGCTGCGTGCGAGGCAACCAAGGAGGCAGTATGGCTTAGATATTTCTTGACTGATTCGGAACTGGTTCCAAATATGCACCTGTTGATCACACCCTCTATTATGATAACAGTGGAGCAGTTTCAAATTCCAAATAATCAAGAAGCCATAAGTGTTGAGACCACATTCAGCGCAAGTACGATCTAATAAGGGAGATCGTACACCAAGGAGATGTTATCATCACGTAGATAGCCTTAGAAGACAACTTAGCTGATCCTTTTACAAAAGCCCTCAAGCTAAAAAGAGTCATCTAGTGGGACAAGGAGTACGAGATAGATAAATCTAGGGCAAGTGGGAGAATTATTGGGTATTCGATGCCTTAGTTTATTTATTTATTCTCTCATACTCAACATTATATATATTTGTATATATGTAAACCCACTGGATTTTTAGTTCAAGTGGCAGTTTATTAGGTTGTATGTTCTAAAACTCGCAGTTTGAAAGATTAAACATATTATATTTGCAACAAAAATGTTATTGAGGTTTTGTTCAATAAAACTGTTATTGAATATGTAAATTGCAATATATCAAATAAACTAAGATCCATGGTTGTTACATAAGTTCTTGGACTTTATGTGAAGACATAAGAGTGGATCAAGTTCGAGTAGATAGGAAAAATTGTCTATATTATATAGATAATACCGGGTACCTTATTCGGGAAACACTATTGGATGTGGCTCACTTTATATTTAATACAAATGATGTAATCCTAAATCGATCAAAGAGTTTGTATAAGACCGGACCAAAAAATAAGTCACTCTTACATGATAACGTTGTTTACTGTTTAAGACTGACTATTTCTAAGTGATGACCTAGATAACTAGATCTTAATCCTGAACTAACTATGAACTCTTGTTTCTTTGGGATTATCCTTAGATTTTCATGGATGAGGGTTGACCCAACAACACCAGCCTAATAAGCCTCCCATTTCAGGGGTAAAATGTTGTAGATAATTGGGGACATAAGGTGAAAGATGGAATTCTCTTCTGCCTGCTTTTAGAAATAGTAAAGAGGTTATTTCCTTAAGTACTTAGTTCAGTTCTTAAACAGAGGGTCCTACCCTCTCATTGACCCAAAAAGAACTCGGTTTAGTGATTGGATCACAAACCAATTGTTCATTAAAGGATCAGTGGGACATAAAAAGCAAGATGTAATCTCGGGGGCTAAAACAATTTTCGACCCGGTTGTTATTACGAACAACCTGTGAAGGGTCGACTTACTGATTATGGTTAAATCAAGTGGACAGAAAAATATCGACAGTGAGGGGAGTGCAGCTACTGAGCTTTAGTAGAATGACCTAGTAGTTAACTATTAGGTTAAAAAGTTTAGCCGGTTAATCTCAGATCATTGCAGCCCATGATATGTAGGTCGATTAGGTCCCCGTACTAGGTAATAAACAGATTAAACTTTAGAATCGTGTGATGAGTAAATTTGAAGCGTTCAAATAAAAATTAAGGAAATTAGTAATCATACACGATATAATTACATGTTTAATTATCAAATTAAACGAAATTGAAAAATTAGAAAATTGTTACATTTGATTTAAATATTAATTATACGGATAGAGATTCATGTTGGAAAAATGGTATTTAATTAATTAAATATCAAATTAATTTAATTAATTAAAGTTGTTTAATTAAGTATTTGAAATTAATTTTATTTAAAATTAATTGTTAAACTTAATTTTTTTGAAAATTAATTATTAATTATTAATTTTTGAATTAATATTGTTTTTTTTTACATTTTATCTTTTTGAAATCTGATTTAAAAATAAAAATTTAATTTAAAATTTAAAATTGAAAAGTTCAATTGAAAATGGAAAATATCCTAAGTGGGATTTTCCCGCTTTAAACACTCATTTTACCATTCAAATTAAGTGGGATTTATGTTAAACTCCTGAGAAATGAAATTGCATGTTAAAGAAGAATAAAACAGGAAAAACATCTGTTGTGAAAGTGATGCAATTGAAGGTTGGAAGAGAAGATGTTCTCTCTAGACCATTGATTAAAAATCTGGAAAATTTCTCCAAAATCCCTTCACGATTCAACCTCATTTTAGGTTTCACCATCAAATCTATGTTCCAAGAGAATAGTAGGGAAGATAAACTGGTGGTCTACAAGGTTTTCGTTTGAAGATTTAAGCAGGATTTCAGTAATTGAGGAGTTCAACAAATGTATAATTTATGAAACCCTATTTTTTTTTTACATGAACATGCTTGCTAGATTGTTAAAATTAATGGAATTAGAGTACTTAAGATCCTAATTGCTTCCGCCTCTTGCATGTTAACTCTAACATAATCATCATACAATCAACATTGATTATTAGATGCAAGTAATAAAAAAATATTAATAATTGATTAATAATACCTTTTAGTCAAATCATATATGAACTTAGTTGCGGTTAAGTAGCTATTTGACTTTTAGTTTTTCGTTTTGTAAAATCAGGCCAATTAACATCGAATTTCTTCCATCTTTTCTTTTGTCTACTCCTTTACCAGTGTTTAATTTTAAAAAAACAAATCAAGTTTTGGATACTACCGATCTTGATATAGATGTTTGATTTTCTCACCCTACATATTATCGAAATTAAAAAAAAAAAAAATTGTGTTACCTCACAATAAGAAATCAATGTTTTGAAAAATCACCTGAATAAGTATTGTACTTTTGAAGAATTTTCACGTTTAATGTTAGGTTTAAACTTTCATGCCCACTTGTATTAAAAAAACTAAATAAAAGAAAAGAGTAAAAAAGCAACTAAAATGAAATGGATTCTTGATTAACTTTTGCATGAATATTTTGTTCCTTTTATTTTTGTTTTACAGAAGAAATCATGTACATTCTTAAACATAGACGCTGATAGAAGTCTATTACTGACTATTCATATATATATATATATATATTTTTATAAATAGGTTGATACTTTTTCTATCCTTAAAAGTTTCCCTTTAAAATAATTATTGTATACTATGTCTTTTACAAAAATAAACTCGTAAAATAATATTTGGTAAATTTAATTTGAAATTAAAAAACCAGTTAAGATGTTTAGTAAATTAATATTAAATTTGTGTGGTTTAGTTATATGAATCAAAATAGGTTTGTTATTTTACTTGCTTTCATTTTGATAGTTAATTTATAACTTGTTACAATATATTTTTTCAATTTTATATGATTTGAATTTTAACTAATTTAGTTTAATCAAAATTATTTGATAAAAGTTAAACATAATTATTATTAAAAATTGAACCAAATAAAATTTGAAAATAGATATGACAAAATATATTAATATGGATGAATAATGTTATAACATATTTATTTAAATTGTTAACAAATTAACAAAGTTTTAGAAAATCTTGAATCTAAAAGTTGTGACAGTTTTGTTAAAATTTAGAAATGATTCTCTTATATTAAATAATAATTTGATTTACCAAAGAAGATATGTGGTTAAGATTTTTCCTCAATTACTTTTTAGGATTACAAATGCAAATCCCAAGCGGAGCATTAAACTATGATTATTACCAAAACCTTTTTTCATAATAGTTGGAGTTTCGATACCCGTTGCACCCATCGTGATACTTAAAATAATAATAATAATAATAAATGGAAACATATTATAACTGTTCTCTTCTACAAATAATGCTAATAAAGTCAGTTAGAATTATCTTGTTTGATACGAAAATGGAATATTATAATGGTAGGAGTACCTGCAGATTTCACATAGCTCCTTTTGATGAAAATTTTGTAATATGTTGAAGTCTAGTTTTGAGAATGTAAACAAAGTGTCATTATGGGAAGGATGTTGTTGGTATAATAGGCCATTTCAAGGCATTGCTAACTTCAGATGCAAAATGAGGATTATTGGAGTATTCAATATATGTTTTAAGATGTGTGGTTACGTTCAATAGCTTTCTCAAGCATAGCTTCTCCATGTCCTCTCATATGTGATGCTTCATATAGGCTCAAAATTCCTACTAATATTTTATCATATTTGTAACTATTTTACAATATGTTATATCTACTAATATTTTGGACCTGATTTATTTGCAATTGGTATAAGAAAAAAAGTGTTCAAATTCAATATTTTACGAATTAGAAATGACTATAAGATATGAAGTAGTTGAACTAAATTAATAAAAAAAAAAATATATTGTCATTTATGTAGAGAATTATCCTTTAGATGATTTGATTAAATAATTTGTGACAATATTGTTTCTTCAAAAACAACTTAGAAAATAATTAGAAAACATTATTATTATCGAAGATCCTAAGCAAAAACATAACAGTAAAAAAAATAATAATTGTCGAAGTACCTGCAGATTTCACATCGCTCCTTTTATATATTGAAGTCTAGTTTTGAGAATGTAAGCAAAGTCTCAATATGGGAAGGATGTTGTTGGTATATTCCCAAATACTCTCTTGCCTTCATTCTTGGAACATCTTTTCTAATAGGCAATTTCATGGCATTGCTGACTTCAGATGCAAAATGAGGATTATTTGAGTATTCAATATATGTGGTAGTAAATTCAAGAGTTTCCTCAAGCACAGCTTCTCCATATCTCCTCATATGTGATGCTTCTTTAAATTTTCTATTGTTGTCCATGAGTTTTTCTTTATAGTTTTCCAAAACTGTACACGTTTTCTTACGACGTTTTTAACCAATGATTTTTATCTATTTTAATTGAACACGAACATGGGTAGTCTTAGCCAAATTTCAATATAAAAAAAGACACTTTTTTGTTTAGTTTTGAGAATGTGGCTTAATAAAGCAGATAACATAACAAGAAATCAATAAATGAAAAATAGTATGTATAAGCTTAATATGTGGCTTAAGCAAAACACAACTTTAAAAAACAAAAAACAAAAAAAAAAAATTGTTTGTGTATAATTTTCAGACAATCAATTTTCTTAAAATAATTTATGGGCACGTCAACATACTTTTTAAATTTTTCTAGGATTAAGGAAGTATGAAAATTTTTCCATATTACCTTCATTTTGTGTGACACGTTAACATACTTTTTAAAATAGAGCCATACCTACTAACGTTAATGTGAAGTTCATTAGTATTTATGAAGGTAGATTTATATTAAAAAGGTTATTAAAAGCATCTATGATTACTATGAGAGAGATACTTACCTATAATACTAGATAAGGTTTACGTATATTTTGTACTCACAAAGTATGTGGTTAAACTTTTTTTTTTTTTGTTCTTTGTTTTTCAGTTCCAACATGGTTCAATTATACTCAATGTGGTTGTTACCACGTCATTGAAGTCGATCTGTGAAAGCATGCTAGCACCAGTTTGGTGTCGAGTGGAGTACACTCAGATGCTTAAGTTAGTATAAGAGGTATTTAGCTTGGTTAACGACAAAGAGAATTAGTTACTCATTGAAATTGTTTGTGTGAAGCTATTTATAATACTCATCCTCTAACATTAGGAATATGTACAATATTGGTGGTGTCAAAATGGTTGTGGCTCTTGAGGTTGCAAATTGCCAGTGATGAGCTCGGTTCAATTATTTCTCCATTAATGAAATTTACGAATTCGACTGGTCGATTCAGAATTCGATGATTTGACTTTTTCTTTAATGATGTGTAAAAACCCTATGCAGGCATCTTCTAGGTCCCATTCAGACTTGGACCTTGTGTGTGGCAACCTTCAATGAGATTCGTATTGTTATAAGCCACGTGATCATTAATCAACGATTGGAAGGAGTGGTTATAAAGAAGCAACATAAACATGTGGAGTTGATGAGCATTATTAGCTATATATATATAACGTATCACATACAATACATTAGTTATATCTTATATAATTAATTTCCTTTAATTAATTTGAACAAATCAAATTAATAAAAAATTAATTCGATTCTCAATTAATCTTAATTGAGCTAACGAGAGGACCTTATGGTCCTGTAGATTGAAGCTCCAATGATACTTAATTAATTAATTATACTCTTTAATTAAATTAATCAACCTTCATTAATTGTCGGTCATTCCACTAAAGAAAGATCCTTAAAGACCCATATAGTCAATTAACATGAAACATATCAATTAACCCTAATCGAAGGGAAAAACACTTCCATATATCATTAATCATGTTCTTTTTTTATATTGATTTAGGAACTAGGATTATTACGATTATGAAATTCAAGAAACACATTAGATTAAATTTCAAGAACGATTGTATTAATGCTCTGAATTAAGAAATGCAAGAGTCAATTTAGGAAAAAGTCCTAATTAACACAAGAAAACTTAATTTTGTAATCTATCTCACCATTATGCAATAGTGTCAAACAAGAATTAAATACAAGAAATCAATAGAATCAAGCGTCAATTATCTTCTATTAATTTCTATTCAAATTCAGCCTAAGAATATTCAAGAATGCAGAAAATTCAATAAATTATACAAAAGAACTCAAGACAATAAACCTAGATTTAAGAGTTCCCAAGAAATACAATTACGTAGCCATAGAATTAGAAGTCTTTAAATAAATCCTTGAAAAATTGATGCAGTCCATGAATAATTTCACAAAGAAGACATGTGAAATTGTAAGAAATCTCTTAATATAAGAAAACATTTGTGAATTTTTCTCTCTAATTTCAATCTAAGCTCTCTCTATCAACAAAATAAAATGAATTTTCTCGTTCTCCTCTTGGTGAAGTCTGAAACTAACTCTTTTTTGTTATGAAGAGGATTGCAGCATTTCGACACTGCGAATAAGGAATCTAACGCTGTGTTGCGTAGGTGCGAGCGCATTTTTATTTTTCCGTCAACTTTCGGCGCGTTGCGACGCTGGGTGAAGTGTTGCGACGCTGCCCTGTTTTGTAGCAAATGGGTGCATTCTATCCTTCAGTATCAAGCTAGCATTGAGCTTAGTGCTGTGGGGAGTGTTGCGACGCTCCGACTATTGCTGAAGTGTGTTGAATGTATCCTTTCGAGGGGCAATGTTGTAACTTTTCTTGGCTCTGCCTCTAAAGTGATTCTTTGGTGGCATTTGGCTCAATTTAGCTCTAAATTTGTTGAAATAAGTCCATTTGTGTCGGGAATGGATTTGACCTATAAAATAGACATTTTAAACAAAGAATTGAAGTATAATTGAGGGAATTAATACTAATAAGATAGCTCTTTAAAAGACCCAACAAAATACCTCCAACTTATCTTTTGGTGGTCCCAAACAAGTTAAAAATAGAGGTATGCATTCATTCAAGCAAATATGGATTGTTTATTCAAAGTTTCATTCACTTTAATTCATTCACTCATTCAAATGGTTTATTCATTCAATTGATTCACACAAAGTTTTGATTCTCATCTATTTTCTCAACAATCAAGGAAGTAAGAATACAAGTAAGCATTTAGAAATTTAAAGTTTTACTAACAAAAAGTTGAAACTTTTTTTGAAAAGAAAAGGTCTATTTCTTGCAAAGTCATAAAAGAAAAGACTACTAGGTTTTAGTTTAATTAAAGGCCAAAACTAGTAGAAAGGTGACATCAACTCTCAAATCCTCTTCGCCCAACACTTGCTCGGTATTCTAAGACAATGGTGCCTTTTTAAGACTTGTTGGAGTGAGGCAATTCTAAGACAATGGTGCCTTTTTAAGACTCACACACACAAAATGTAATTGGCATTTCTTTTACCTAGAGGGTTAGCTTTCACACTTACAACGCCAGGAACCTACCACTCTTTTCTTGTGGGCCATAACAAAAACATAATGAAGGTAGCTCTTTTTACCTCTATCCATGCACACACACACGTTAGTTAATTTTGCAAGCTGGCTTTATTATTATTTTTTTTTTTTATGCAAGCAACTTTTTTCTTTTATTAACATTAGGCTATTTTTTATCCTCTTTGTCTAGACTTGCTACTCTAACAAGATGGTTGTTCTTAGACCAAAGGTTATCCTATCGGGATAACAAAGAAAATTGAGTAGATATGATATTTCTAAAACTTTTAAGATTCTAAATAAATCTAAAAAGCTAAGTATTCGATTTGTTTTTTTTTTAAATTAAAATTAAAGAATTTTTCTTTTGAAAAAACTGGTTTAAAAATTTTGTTAGAAAAAATTACGAGATGTAAAATTTTATTTGTTTCGTTACTTGAAAGAATGCGCTATCAAAGTTTCGTTGATAAGAATGAAATGATTGAGTAAATCGAATCAGTAGGGAAAAGAAGATAATTAACTTGAACTAGGACATCTTATATGATTCTTAATGGATGAATGAAAGACCTATTAGCTAATTGAATTATCACACACGTTTCAATCAGGTCTTTTAACTTTGGTTCTTGGTAAATGGAGTATGTCATAACATTTATGGATGCACCGAGATCTAACATAGCTCATCGTAGTTCACTTACCTCATTGGTTGATTTTACACTAACTGAAGCCTTGTGCCAAACTGTTGATAGTTGGTCACTATGGTTGCTATCAGTTTCGCCTCAGTGAGGGTTTAGTTGATTAAGGCTTCTCATGTAGCTGCATCTATGCTACTCTTGCTAGTTGATTAAGTCTTGTGCCAAACTGTTGATAGTCTGCATCAGCCCCTCATAAAAGTACTGGATCAATATCTGGTCTAAGATCTGATGGTGGGGAACTTTGCATAGGTTTTCTTGAATCATTCCCAATACTCGTGAACTATCTCTTCATCGAGCGGAAAAATACTGTAGATCTCCTTTCTGATACTAGCAGCTCGAGATGCTAAGAAGAACTTTTCCAGAAACTCCCTTTACAACTCCTCCCAGGATATGATGCTTATTGGTGGAAGGATGTAGAGCCACTGTTTGTCATTTTCCTTAGAATGGGAATACCCTCATATTAACTTGCTCCTGAGTCACCCATTTGGTCTCATGCCATCACACACCATATAAAATTTCTTCAAGTGCTTGTGCGGGTCTTCACTTAGTAGACGAGAAAAGGAAGGGAGTAAGTGAATTAGTCTAGACTTAAATTCGAAATTACATGTCCTTTGTGGATAGGCAATGCAAAGAGGCTGTTGAGTGAAGTTAGGTACTGCGAACTCCTTAAGTGTTTCCTCACGTTCAACCATGATTATCAATGTGTTTTCAAGTACACCTTCTTCTTCAGACTCTTCTTCAAGTGTGTCAACACAGATATTTCTTTCAAGCGCATCTTGCTATCTCCTATGTCTTCTGATTCTCCACTTCTCTTGATAATTTTTTGTAAAATAGAATAATCTAGAGCCTTCGAGAGTATCGGTCATGCATTAAAAGAGAAAATTGATTAGCAAGAAAGGAATTATAAGCCTAAAAAATTAAGAAATCAGTTTGGCTCCAAGGCAACGATGTCAAATTTGGTGAATGCTCGGGGTTTATCGTCGATTATAAACCCTCGATGAACAAATAAAATTTATAAATCCCGAACAAGCAACTCATACTAACCTGTAGTACAAATGGATAGTCCAGGGTCGATCCACAGAGAGCTGGGTCAGATTTCTCAATTTAGAAACTTATAGGATGTAACCAAGGGGTGTATGTGAAGATGATCTATGTATTTGCATGAAAGTTAAAGTGTGCGTGTGAATTAAAATGTGCAGAGTGAGTTGAGTGAATTTTATATAAAAATAATCAATCAAACAAAACACCTAGGTTGGGTTTACGTCCTTTATTCCATTCCCTTCCTATTCAATTATGAATTTTTTCGAAAGATCAATGCGAGAATTTCCAATAAAAACTTGGCCTATTCGATTAGAATCCTTACCAGTAGTCCTTAGGAACCAGTTAATTTAAAGAATTAGTGAGAATCCTCCACTAATCTATAAATCAACAAGCATTAAGATTAAGGAAAATGCTAAGCCAAACAATCGTTCTCCAATGTCTAATCAATTACTTGAGCGAGATCAATCTAGATTAGAAAGTAATGATGGTTAAATGGGATACCAATTTAACTACATAAACTTACTTAACCTTTGTCTCTAGGTGATTAACTACCTAATCATTGTGAATTAGGGCCAATCAAAGCAATTAATCAACCATAAAAGCTTAATTTTCAGATTATCCATGAAAGATAGATTGAAGAATGAATACATGATAATATGTCAATAAACTAGAACAATCCTCAACAAAATACAACCAAATCTCAAGAACAAAGTAGGAACGGAAATAAACTACAATGTGAAGCTATGTTCTTATTACAGGAATCGGAGGAAAGGAGAAGGAAAAATCATGCTCTAAATTCAGTAATCTCCTTCAAAAATGTTAAACATGGCGAATTATTATAGGAATCGAAGGAAAGAAGAAGGAAAATCGAGCTAAAAGTGGAAAACGACGTTATGACCTATGTTTTGGATGAAATTCTTATATATAGCAGTTGTCGTAGCGTTGCAACGCTGCACAAGGGCGTTGCGATGCTACGCAGTGCAACGCTTGTGTTTTCGCCTCAAATTCATAGCATTAACACTAACACCTAAACTAATTCGTATTAAGTTTTAATATTATTTTTCCTTTAAAGTTACTTCTAGGATTCAGCAAGCATGCAAGATTTTCAACAAACGTCATTTACAATAACTTTCTAATACCATCGCATATTTCTTTCTAATAGACTTGATACTTTCTAAATTTAGGGGTGGAAAAGGTTTGAAAACTTGAAAAATTTTCAAAAAAATATTTATTCTCCTCAAGTACTTTTCATTAAAAAAAAAAATAGAGAGAAAGAGAGTTGTTGAGTTCAGAACTTGCTCATAGTTGCATATTCGTATGACACCCGTGGAGGTAGGCCAAAATGAAGGCAAGAATCGTGATCAACACAAAGAATAAGTGATCGTAACTCCACTGCCTCAAAAAGAGGCACGAGTTTAGTCTGAAAAAAGAGATTAGCTCGTAGTTGAATGTCTGCATGAGACCCGTGGGGGAAGCCAAAACGAAGGTTAAACGCTTTGATTACTGCAAAATCACAACAAGAAGTAGTAAGGAAAAAATCTTTTTATCATTCCAAATCTTCATTTTCAGAAATATGAGATAGTCTTAGAAATGAGTAAAGGAGTTTTGAAGAATAAGCTTGAAGCTTCTCAAGGCTAGAAGTAAATTTATAGGAAGAATAAGTAAAATTGAAAAAAATTCTAGTCTAGCAAACTGGGTGAGGCACTTAAAGGTCTCTAGGCAATTCTTGGAGGCGATCGAAATCATAAGAAGTCTTAAGTATATGCTTTAGGACAAACATTATTTTAAATTTGGTGGTGTGATAATCTTGTAGAAATACATGTTATGTATCTCTTTCATTTAAAATAATAATGCAAAGGCATGAAATTTAAATAATTTTACCGATAAATCTATATGAAAAGTGAAGCATGCAATCACATACTTTTAACATAACATATTTAAATTTCAAACTAATTTCACTATTTCTATACAGAATATCCTTCAGCAGTCTAACGAACGTGCGATCGCATGTTGCATACCCACTAATACGATCAAGCAAGAATTACCAAAGAAGAAAAGGAAAGACGATCGCATAAGCTACAAAGCGTTGAGGCATGACAGAACATGGGCAGTGGATGTCACATCCCAAGTTGCGTTACTGGCCGACAGGAAAATATTGTTGAAGATTCAATGAACCATTGACACATTGCAGACGATGTAGCATGATATGGAATTTAGTTTGCCCCATCAACAGAATCATAAGTTAGAGAAAATAAGTGCTTGTGAACGGCTATAAATACCCATGCAAATGCCATGCAAAAAGGATAAAGACGTCATATTACAAACATTGTGATAAATATCATGGGATACACTATGGGAGATGAGAAGAATACCCTGAGAAGAAATTCTACAAGAAACCTTTACCAATGTTCCATAGAAATTCCTTAGTGAGAGCTTAGGATTCTAGGGAGAGAAGAGGATAATATTGGTCAATTGTCTAAGTGTAGCAGCTATAAAACGACCTGGAGGAAGCAAGACATTATGAACCACGGCTTAACTCTCTAACCCTTTCTTTTTGTTTTATGTATTTGTATTGTAATTTTTGTATTGGCAAATTCAGATTTGCAATATGAATACATGTTTGTTATATACCTTGTCTGTATTTTTCACCAACATCATGCGTAACTAAATCGCCTCATGAGCTAAGAAGATTGTAGCTAACACGACTAAATAACAAAAGGAATCATGCAATAAATTTGTTTTATGCATGCTTATATTTTTCGCTTGGATCAATTGAGAAATCTTTCTAACTAAAGTTAATATGAGTTTGAAAGAATTTAGACTAGGACCTCATAAAAAAAGAGAAAATGTTCTTTGGAAATAAGTACATTCTCTGCATATTACACTTATCGCATGCATCTTAGAGATAAGATAATGTGGCAAAGAACACTGAGAAGTGTTGATTGTAATATTGAGTGTATAGCTTGATCACATATTCCATCTAGTTGTTTAGAATGAGTTTGTAAAAATCCTTCTCAACTTCTTATCGCATAACTTTTATCCAACTCACACTACTTCATTTTAAACATAATTCCCATCGCATATTTAGATGTAAGTTAGATTATTCAATTACCCCCTTGAACATTTTAACTATTGCTAAGATCATATTTTTAGTTTTATCACACGCTTACAAACAATCATTGCGTTTGACCTTGGACTCACCAGGAACTTTGGTCAAATTTGTACTTGGGTTTGACTAGAGAAAATTGAGCGTTAAATCTCATAAACATTATTATTTCATTGCATGTAAAGAGCGCATCAAATTTTCGACGCCACTGTTGGGGATTGCGGTAACTAAGTGTGTTAAAGCTATTTTTATTGATCTTTGCATACCTTAGCTTTATGGAGTATTGTACCTTGACTGCGAGAAAGGCGCAAATGTTGTATGCGTGAAGAAAATAATCTCGAGCTTTTAGACCACGTAGAAATAGAGAGAACTTTTCGTTGAAGACAGAGAGCCAACTGAAAAAAATGACAAAACAGAGCTCGTAAGATGGCCGAATAGCAGAACCACCTGGAGGAACTACGAGAGGAAAATAATCACAATGAAGCACTTGCCAACCCAATTTTGTTGGCAAATGATCGCAATAGACCCATTAGGGATTATGTGTCACCCAATTTGTATGATTTCTCCCCAAGAATCATAGGACCAGCCTTGAATGAAACAAGATTTGAAATGAAGCCCGTAATGCTTCAAATGATTCAAGCTACTGGTAAATTTAGGGGAAGATGCAGTGAAGATCCCCACGTTCATCTGAGGAGTTTTATCGAAATATGCAACACCTTTGTATTCCCGCACAAGAGGAAGTACGACTTACATTATTCCCATTTTAACTATGCGACGAAGCTATAAAATGGGCATACTTGCTTGAACCAGGGGAGATAACTTCATGGGAACAAGTAGTAGAGAAGTTTATGCAAAGAGGAGAAGGTTGATTACAAACTTTCAGTAGGGAGAATCAGAAACGCTCAGTGATGCGTGGGCGAGATTCAAAAGATTGGTTAGGGATTGTCCGCATAATGGACTCCCTGATTATCTTCAGATGGAAATCATTTATTATGGTTTGAACTCAGGATCACAGATCGCTGTGAATGCTACAACGAAAAATGAACTTTTAGAAATAACTTAAATCGAGGCCAAAAATATATTGGATTAGATCTCGAAGAATCACGAAGATTGGCAGGAAAATGAATATGGGTTAAGAACTAATTGAACCCAAAATAATGACGCTATCGCATCTCTACAAACACATGTTAATGCGATGTCAGACTTGCTCCAGGCGATGAGCATGGCAAAGGCAGGTGCAAAAGGTGGGCAAATGAATGCAATTGCAAAAATGAACAACGAAAGTTGTGTCTTTTCCAAAGAACCTCATTCCTTTGAGGAATGCCTGTGCAATCCTTAATTTGTCTACTTAATTAAAAACAACACTTTTTCCAACATATATAATCCTGGATGGAGAAACCATCCGAATTTCTCTTGGGGTGGTAATCAACAACATGCATAAGTCAATAATGACAACGCCTATAAAGATGGACCACCGGGGTTTCAACAAAGACTAAACGGTTTCTAGCAGACAACCAATTCATCTCAGTCATCCTCAAACTCTTCTTTAGAAAATTTACTGAAGGAATACATTCAAAAGAATGAAACAAATCTTCAAAATCAAGCAACATGCATTCATAACTTTGAAGTACAAATGGGCTAGATTGCAGGTGAGTTTAAGTACATGCAACAAGGAGCACTTCCCAGCACCACAAAAATTTCTCACCATATGAGAGACAAAGGAAAGGAACGATGTCAAGCGGTAACATTATGGAGTGGACGCATAACGACAAATGTTGTAAAAAGAAAATCACATGAAGAATCTAAAATCCAACAAGGCAAAGATCATACGTCCGAGGAAAGTGTTCATAAGGAAGAATAAGAACTAGAAGAAATAACCAACTCCTACAACATTAACACCACAAGACAAGTAGTCACCTCTATTTCCACAGATACTGAAAAAGAAGAAAAGCGATGAAAACCAATATCAACGCTTCTCAAGAATATTAAAACAATTGCACATGGACATCTCTTTCGTTGAGGCAATAAAACAAATGCCCGCTTATGCTATGTTTTTAAAGGATATTATATCCAAGAAAAGAAGCATAGGGAAATATGAGATGGTGGCTCTAACACAAGTCAGCAACGCGACCATTCCTCCAAAAATGTAGATCCTGGAAGTTTTATAATACCTTGCTCAATCGAAGGAATTTATATTGGGCGTGCACTATGAAATCTACAAGCAAGCATAAATCCGATGCCCTTGTCAATTTTCAAAAAATTGGAAATTTGATAACTCAAGCGCACATCAGTGACCATCTATTTAGCAGACTGATCGTTCATTCATCCAGAAGGAAAGTTGGAAGATGTATTAGTTAAACTGGATAAGTTCATCCTCAGACTTCATTATACTTGTAATGAAGCTGATAAAGATGTTGATTGGGAGAGCTCAAATCGATGTGCACAAATGAGAGATTACAATGAATTTCATTGGTCAAAAGCTGAAGTTCAGCATCATTAAGGCGATGAGCTACCCAGATGAAGCACACTCATGCGATGTAGATGAGGAATGGCCCTGCAACTTTGATTGGGAAACAGATGAAGAATCAGAGGACGAATTTTCACATTGCAGTCGAATCATGTAATGTGATGATCATGATACAAAAAAATTATGAACTGTTGAATATAGAGGAAGAAAAAGGATTGAATAAAACTTCTCTAAAATAACCTCCAGTCCTTGTATTGAAGGTATTACCAGCCCATTTGAAGTATGCTTTCCTATGAAAGAATGAAACCTTGCTAGTCATCATATCATCTGTGCTGGTTTTTATCATAGATTTATCAAGGACTTCTCAAAAATTGCCAGGCTACTAAATATGCTACTGAAGGTGGATCGACCTTTTATTTTTGACAATAATTGTTTGAATGCATTTGAAAAGTTGAAGAAAGCACTAGTTTCACCTTTTGTACTAATTTCTCCATATTGGACAAAACCATTTGAACTGATGTGTGAGGTTAGCGGATTTGTGATGGGAGCAGCATTAGTTCAACGAATAAAAAGGATTCTTCATCCTATTGCATATGCATGTCAAACCCTTAACGACGCCCAAGAGAATTATATGATCACTGAGAAGGGGTTGCTGACGGTGGTTTTTGTTGTGGAGAAGTTTCGACCCTATTTACTAGGATAAAAGGTCATCATTCACACTGATCAATCTACTATCAAATATTTGATGATCAAGAAGGATGCAAAACCAAGGTTGATCAGATGGGTCCTATTACTACAGGAGTTTGTCACAGAGATTGTGAATAGAAAAGGGACAGAGAACAAGGTCCCTGATCATTTGTCAAGGCTCAAACATCATGAAAATGATCGAGTACAACCTTCTGTGAACACCTCAATCCTTGACAAACTGATGCTAAAAATTGATGAATACTTTCCTTGGTATGCAGACATTGTTAACTTTCTTGTTTGCAAGCAATTCCAAAAAGATTATACTTCTCAATAAAAGAAAAGGCTCATGCATGATTGTAAATCCTATTATTGGGATGACCCAGCCTGTAAAAAAGATGACCTGACCATATCCTGAGACGGTATTTCATCGCATTCTCTATCAATGCCTTGAATCGCCTTATTGTGGACACTTTGGAAGTCAGCACAGTTCTACAAAGGTCTTGCAAAGTGGATACTATTGGCCTACTTTATTCAAAGATGCGCGCGACTATTTCATAAAATGCGACAGGTGCCAACACACGGGGAAATTTCTAAAAAAACGAAATGACAATGAATGTCATCTTGGAAGTAGAACTATTTGACGTCTGAGGAATAAATTTCGTGAGGCAATTTCTACCATCTAATGGACACAACTACATCCTACTAACTATTGACTATGTATCAAAATGGGTGGAGGCGATTTCCTATGCTTCAAACGATGGAATCACAGTATCAAAATTCTTGTAGAAAAATATCTTCATTCGCTTTGGCACTCCACATGCCATTATAAGCGAAGAAGGTACACATTTTATCAATCTCATCGTTAGAAATATTTTAGTCAAACATAACGTGTACAATAAACTAGCAATAACATACCACCCCAAGACTAATGGTCAGACACAGGTATCAAATAGGGAAATCAAGGAAGTTTTGGAGAACGTGGTTAATCTGACATGAAAAGATTGGGCTCAAAGAATTGATAACGTGTTATGGGCGTATCCCACTGCATATAAATCTCTGATAGGGACATCCCCATACACTCTCATCTTTTGAAAAGCATGGCACTTATTGTTTGAGCTTGAACACATAGCATTCTTGGGTACAAAAAAGCTCAATTTTTACTTGAAGGTTGCGGGAGAAGCAAAGATGCTGCAATTATTGGAATTGGATGAGTGGAGATTGTAAGCATATGAGAACGTCAAAATATAAAAGGAGCGAACAAAGTGTTGCCATGATCAACACATTCGTATGAAAAATTTTGAAATTGGCCAAAAAGATCTATTATTTAATTATAGATTGTGTCTTTTTCCAAGTAAGTTGAAATCGCATTGGTCAGAACCATTCATCATCAATGTAGTTTATCTGCATGGAACGGTAGAATTGGTCAGTGAGGACGAAGCCAATGCTTTCAAAGATAATGGACAACGCATCAAACCTTACTGTGGATGGGATCTCGATTGCGAAAAAAGGTTCATTGACCTAGGCAAGCATAAATGATGCAATAGAAGGAAGTCCCTGCGCAATAAAGAAATATCCTTCAAGGGACATATCGTATCCTTTTTTGGTATACTTTATTTTCATTTCTTTTTTTATCCTTTATTCTGATTGCTTAGTTATTGTTTCTCCCTTTGTTTATTTATTTTTGGTTATCATTAGCTGCTAAAAAGAAAACATGTTAGAGAAAGGGAGAATTAGTGTTTCTTAATGCGATGAGTGATGCGATGAGTCTTGGAGATGTAGGAGAATTATATCCCAACGCATCTCCAAGAACCCATCGCATGTGAGGGAACGATACGCCATCCCAACATAGGATGGTGAAAAGAAATGCTGCCAGACATTCTATCAGCCCACCATTAATGTGTGCGGCGCTATCATTGCCTCGAATCACGAGCCAACCATTCGTTTCCTCTTCATCATTTGCCTATTTAAACCCTCTCCCTCTTCGAGCACCCTTTTTCTTTACACGAACCTAAAGTCCAATGTCCTCTACATTCCAAATGCCTCTCCGTGAACTTAAAGATCCCTCTGGCCCTCATTTCGATTATACCTACTACATCCACGATTCAAAATACCTCTTCTTCAACCCGATCAGCCACCCTCATTTTTTCCTACAAAGTAATGTCCTCTTTTGTTTCCTTCAACCCAATCTCATTCTCGGTCACCGTCGCACCGACTTATGCACCACCACCCACGGTGGCATCACGTTCACCATTAATCCCATACTCATCCCATCAGCCACAATAGCATCCCAGTCCTCATCGCCGTATAATCACCTTAAACCATCTAGCTCCACCATAAGCAAGGCAAGGCGTAAGGATGAACGAGAAGTTTATGAAGAAATTCTAAAAAATATAAACCCTATCGAATCCTTAGACGAAGGCATGGTCAATCAACCAAGCGGTTAGCAAGTTGAGGTTGAGCTATTGCTACTTGAGTCAGTCAACATGGTGGCTAAGGAGACACAGGGCGTCATCGAAGTGGTTGAAATGGAAGAGCCCATTGAGAGAAGAAGTGGAAACAAAAGAAATAAAACAAGCAATGGAGTAGGCGCTTCTGCCTCTGTTGAGAAGGTGTTGGCGAAGGAGTTCCAGAGAAAGGCTAAAGAGTGAGGGAAGAAGGATGAAAGTCTAATTATGGTGACAGAACTCCATCGTGAGATTCGTGATAAGGTGCTTGATTGCATGAATGTTACATTGCAGCCTAAAAAATCAATGGATGGCATAGAACATGCTGTGATGGAATTTGAAAAGGAACTCCAAGAAGAAAGTGAATAAGAAAAGAGAATTAGAAAGGAGAAGTTTTAACGCGCTAAATGCGATTCACATATAGCAAAAGCAAGCAAGGTGGATGTGAAGAAAAAGGATACGGGAAAACAAAAGAAGGAAGAAAATAAGAAAGGAGTAGTAGGTGGCGGTCCTAGTAGAGACAAAGAACAAAGGCTAGCGATGGCAAGGAAGGAGGAAAAGGGCAAAACGCCCATGGTAGAGAAGGAAAGAGCCTCGAGCGGCCACCAATCTTGACGAGATGGGATTCTTTCTAGAAAGCTCACCTCTACCATCATTCATCACTGAAATGGTCAACGCGTTGGGGTGGAAGGATTTTTTCATTGAGGCCAAAACGGTCAAGCCATATGTAGTGATTGCTTTTTACGAGGGGAAACTGCATTCTAGGGGATATAAAGTGAACGTTGGGAAGGCAACGATTGGATTCAACGTTAGAAAAATTAATCATCTGTACAACTTAGAAGACATCTCTAACGCCAAGGGAAATAGAATCATTGACAACCCAACATCTGAAGAGCAAAAAGAAGCACTGAAGTTAGTTGCGCTACCTGGGATGAAGTGGATCGTCTCATCTAAAGGGATAAAAATGTTGTCACAACACAGTTTGACACCAGAAGCTATCGTGTGGTTGTACTTCATCAAGAGGAAGTTGTTCCCTGTTGGAAGGAACCAATGCGCAGCGGAAGAAACCAGGATCCATAAGCACTATAATTCATTAATTTTGGCATAAAAGAAAACATGCTTCAATAGAAATAAATGAGTTTCATGATAAATAACGGTTGGGTCAAATCTCTGTTTTACCCTCGAAATTACCTCTTGTTTATTAAATTCCATTGATCCCCTAATGAACAATTGATTTGTGGTCCAATCAACAAATCGAATCACTCTCAGACCAATGAGAGGGTGAGACCTCTTGTTCAAGACCCAGAATTAGCACTTGAAGAGAAAAACTTCTCTATTAACCCGAATCGAGTATGAGTGAATTCCCTCTTGCACCCTATGTTCACAGCTATTCATCCAGTCTTATTCCCAAAATTGTAAGCTTATTGAGCAGAGGCATTGGTCTACTCTCACCGTTTGCAGATCAAAAGATAATCCCGAACAAACTGGAGTTTATAGTTAGCTCAGGATTAAAGTTAAGTTACCTAGGTCATCACATGGAAATAGTCAGTGTTAAACAGTAAACAACATCATAAAGTAAGAGTGACTAGTTTCGTGGTCCGATCTTGCACAAAACTCATTTGCACAGGACACCTCCACTCCTCATGTGCCAACATGAACGAATTAGGATTACTTTATTTGTAACACTTTACAACACTTTGTAACAACTATAGAGTAGGCCGCATCCAATAGTGTTACAAGAATAAGGTACCCAATCTTATTCATATACTATAGATCATTTTGACTATTTATTCGAACCTGATCCACTTGTATGTCTCCATATATAGTTCAAGTACACATATAATAGTCAAGGGACTTAGGTTTATTGGCTTTCTAAACACCAATATATTAAATAAAAACTTTATTGAATTCTTATAAAAAGTTATAATGTTTAAAAACCACGAGTTTAGGACATAAAACCCAACACTCCCTATACTCGTGAAATGTCTCCCCATGGAACTGCAAAATACTTTAGATCTTCTTTTCGGTACTGGCAACTCGAGATGCTGGGAAGAACTTTTCCAAAAATTGCCTCTACAACTCCTCCCCGTATGTGATGCTTGCTTGTGGAATGATGTAGAGCCACTCTTTGTCATTTTCCTTTAATGAGAAGGGGAATACCATCGTATTAACCTGCTTCTGAGTCACCCCGTTTGGTCTCATGCCATCGCACACCACATAAAATTTCTTTCAAGTGCTTGGGCGGGTCTTCACCTGGTAGACAAGAAAACGAAGGGAGTAAGTGAATTAATCTAAACTTAAATTCGAAATTACCTGTCCTCTCTGGATAGCCAATGCAAAGAGGTTGTTGAGTGAAGTCGGATGTTGTGAGCTCCTTAAGTGTTTTCAACATGATCTTCTTCTTCAGACTTTTCTTCTGGTGTGTCTTCAACACAAATATTTATCCCAAGCGCAGCTTGCTATCTCCTTTCTCTCTTGATTCTCCACTTCTCCGGATAATTTTTGTAAAATAGAATAATCTAGAGCCTTCAAGAGTATCGGTCATGCATCAAAAGAGAAAATTGATTAAAAGAAAAGCACAAGAAGCCTAAAAAATTAAGAAATCAGTTTGGCTCCCCGACAATGATGCCAAATTTGGTGGAAGCTTGAGGTTTATTGTCGATTATAAACCCTCAATGACCAAATAAAATTTATAAATCCCAAACAAGCAACTCATACTAACATGTAGTACACTTCTCCTTGCCCTTCATTGATCAAATGCTAGATAAACTGGTGGGGAATGACTATTTTTGCTTTCTACACGGCTACGCGTGGTACAATCTAATTATGATCGCACTAGAAGATCAAGAAAAGACAATGTTTACATGCTCATACGGGACATTCATTTTTCGTCGTATGACATTTGGATTGTGCAATGCACCTACCACATTTCAATGGTGCATAAAGACCATCTTCTTGGATTATCTCCAAGATCCTATAGAGATATTCATGGACGATTTTTCAGTCTACAGAAATATATATGATCTTTGCTTAGAGAATCTAGAGAAAATCTTAAAAAGATGTGAAGACACAAATTTAGTTTTGAATTGGGAAAAATGTCATTACATGGTGAACGAAGGAATTGCTCTTGGCCATAAAGTTTCTAAGACTGGCCTAGAAGATGATCGAGCTAAGATCAAGGCCATTGGGAAGCTGCCTCCCCCGACGAATATGAAGTCTTTGAGAAGCTTTTTAGGACATGCCCGTTTTTATCGTAGATTTGTTAAAGACTTCTAAAAAATTTCTTGGCCATTAAATATGCTACTAGGGGTGGATCAAGCTTTTGATTTTGACAATAATTGTTTGAATGCATTTGAATAGTTGAAAAAAGCACTAGTCTCAACTCCTGTACTAATTTCTCTAGATTGGACAAAACCATTTGAACTCATATGTGACGCCAACGGATATGCGATGGGAGTAGCATTAGATCAACGAATAGAAGGATTTTTCATCCTATCGCATATGCCTGTAAAATCCTTAAAACGCCTAAGAGAATTATACGACCACTGAGAACGGGTTGCTGACGGTGGTTTGCCGTGGAGAAGTTTCCACTCTATTTGCTAGGATCAAAGGTCATCATTCACACTGATCACTCTGCTATCAAATATTTGATGACCAAGAATGATGGAAAACCAAGGTTGATTAGATGGATCCTATTACTACAAGAGTTTTTCATAGAGATTGTGGATAGAAAAGGGACAGAGAAGAAGGTCACTGATCATTTGTCAAGGCTCGAACATCATAAAAATGATCGAGTACAACCTTCTATGAACACCTCATTCCCTGACGAACTGTTGCTAAAAATTGATGAATACTTTCCTTGGTATGCAGACATTGTTAACTTTCTTGTTTGCAACAGTTCCCAGAAGATTATACCTCTCAATAAAAGAGAAGGCTCATGCATGATTATAAATGCTATTATTGCGACGAGCTCAACCTGTATAAAAGAGGACGTGACCATATCCTGACAAGAAATGATTGGGCCCAAAAACTCGATGATGCTTTATGGGCATATCGCACCACATGTAATACTCCCATAGGGATGTCCCCATACACTGTCATCTTTGGCAAAACATGCCACTTATCTTTGGAGCTTGAACACAGAGCATTCTCGGCTACAAAAAAGCTCAATTTTGACTTGAAGGCTGCAGAAGAAGCGAGGAAGCTGCAATTATTCGAATTGGATGAGTGGAGACTACAAGCATATTAGAATGCCAAAATATAAAAGGATAGAACAAAGCGTTGGCCTAATCAATGCATTCGTAAGAAAAAATTTTAAATTGGCCAAAAACTTCTCTTGTTTAATTCTAGATTGCGTCTTTATCCAAGTAAGTCGAAATCGCGTTGATCAAGACCATTCATCATCAACGTAGTTTATCTATATTGAGCGGTGGAATTAGTCAATGTGGACGAAGCCAACACTTTCAAAGTTAATGGACAATGAATCAAACCTTACTATAGAGAGGATCTCGATCGCGAAAAGACATCCATAGGCCTAGGAAAGCCCAAATGATGCAATAGAAGGAAGTCCTTGTGCAATAAAGAAATATCCTTCAAGGGACATATTGTAAAGCTCGAACTCTAATTATTTTAAGTAAGAGAAAGTAACGAGACATCTCTTAATGAGTTGAATGAAGCCATGACTTAAGGAAGGATAGAGGGTGTTAGCATGAAGAAATAAGCTCGTGTAAGCTAAGTGTAAACCCCGAAATCTAAGTTCCTAAACAAGTATGTTTCGCCAAAGGAATGATATATTAAATATTATATAAGTGAAAATCCATGCAAATTATAGAGGTTGAGGAGAAAGGAAAAGAAAAACATATTAAATAAAGAAACTCACTTATTGGCTTGGGCTGAGTCATTAGATATGAGTTGACGTGGCGAATTATCCTTGAATTTGGGAGGCGGTAGGAAGATTAAAAGGGAAAAGGAACTTCGAATGTTTGGTTTTGGCAATCTGCATGAACAAATTTAGTGAAATCAGTGCCATTTGAAAGCTGAGAGAATCTAATTTTCAAAGTTTTCTTGCCAGAGAAAGATGGCAGGAGAAGAAGCATGGAAAGTGATGAAATTACAGGAGGGACAGAATCTTGGGTTAATCAGGGCCCGAGGTGAATATTTGGAGCTCTAGGCCAAACTATAAGGAATTTGTAGCTGAAATTTTAAGGTAAGAAAGCTCAATTCTAAACATATTTGTAGAAGAAAGTTTCTTCAAAAGAAGACTGGATTTTGAGTTATGGATTTTTGAAGTTGTAACAGAGGATTTGGGCATAAGTAGACAGTTGCTAAGGAAGATTAAGCAGGCAGCTCAAGAGCGAGAGGGAGCGAGAGGGAGAGGAAGCGAGAGCGAGAACGAGTGAGAGCGAGAGGTGGATCTCGCTAGGGACGAAAATCTCGTTGGTTTGCACTGAATCTCATTGGTTTTGCAATAAATCTTGCTGGTTTGCACTGAATCTCGTTGTTTTTGCACTAAATATCGCTGGAAAGTGCCAAATCTCGCTAGGAATGGTAAATCTCGCTCATAAGGGTGGTCTCGCTCATATGGGTGATCTCACTCATGATGATTTTCTCGCTAGAAATACTGTTTTTGTTGATAAAAGTTCAATTAGTAAATGAATTAATTAAGGTATTTTACTAGGAATTCTCAAGGGTTTAACCGGGAAATATGTCCTTTCAAGCCAAGAAGTGCTAGGAGAAGCATGTAACCTGTTTAAGAGGCCAACAAGCTGTGAGTGACTATGTGATGAATTAATGTTTTTAATGATTTAGAAATTATGATTTCTTTATAGTTATTCTCATGCTAAGTGTATAGATGAAGTGTCAAGCAACATAACTGTGGAACTGTTTCTCATGCTATGTAAAGCATGTTTTCCATGGAATTGATATGATTTAAATATGTTTTTTCCAAATGCTTTCAGCATGTTTAAGTAACTTTATTTTTTATGATAAACTAGTATGATGGATGAATTAGTATGATGATCTGAACACTAATCTTTAGTGTTCAACTGAATGTTGTGACTAGTTACGTGATGGATACTGAAGGACAATGAGAAGGTATCCTTTCAATTAAATGTTTATGACTAGTTTACATAAAATGAGGTACCGAATGACACTTGAAAAGGTACCTGGCCAATATGATACTGAAAGACTTTTGAAAAGGTATCTGGCCAAATTGATACTGAAGAACATATGAGAAGGTATCTAACCAATTTGGTACCGAAGGACACTTGAGAAGGAACCTGACCAATTTGATACCGAAGGACTTTTGAGAAGGTATCCGGCCAAATTGATACCGAAGGACATTTGAGTACATATCTTAGTAGCTTGATACTGAAGAACGTTTGAGAAGGTATCTGAGCAAAAGTACCTAAGGATACTGAAGGACAATGAGAAGGTATCCTAGTCAGGCACATAAGGTACGACGGTACTCAGTTATAACTACGTGCACGTAGGTAATACGACGTCGAGGGATTGAGCAAAAGAGTTCTCCCCGACTAAGGTTGATATTGAGGGTTAGAACTATTAGTTCACTCTCAACCAAGAATAAAGGCAATCATATATTCTTCTAGGCTAGAAGGATATTTTTAAATTTCTAATACTTGTGAATGTTTATCAACGTTTGATGTTTACTAATGTATGAGTTTTCCATGTATGTTTTTCATGTCTAACGCATGCTACTGATTTTACAAGCTAGTTTAATATGTTTTAATACAACTTATTTCACAAAATATGAAGCATGCATTAGAGTTAAAGCTAAGGTTGAATGAAGCTTGACGTACTATGTTTTAAATACCTAAAGTTGCCAAAGTACATGCATTGGTATTTCTAAACATAATGAGTAGGGATACTGATAGGGAAGGTATCTGAATAGATGTACCTAAGGTGTTGACGGTACGTAAAAAACTTCGTGTGTATATAGGCAGGTCTGAATGAGAGGCCGAGGTATAGGTCTTTTGGCCGGTAATAGATGTTGGGAGCTAGAGTGGTGTATACTCGTTCTCAACCAGGATGTAATGATGATTATTGATGTATAAAAGTTGTTATCAACGTTTATGTCTTAGGGATGTTGCTTGAGATGCCATCGGTATACTTAAAGAAATCGACGTAGGGATCTCTTTTAACCATAGTTTAATGTGAACAGGTTGAAGTAGAGGTCTCATCTGGCCATGGCTTGACGTTGGGAATTAGAGTAGTGAATGTTCATTCTCAACAAAGATTTGGGTTTCAGATACATTGGTTTAAAAGGTTTTATGTACACGTTTTCTTGGTGTATTTTTAAGTTCCAGTATTATGTTTTCAACCTTTCAGTTTAAGCATGAGTTTTACATTTTATTAAGTCACTCACTGGGCTTCTAGCTCACGCTTTCAAATGTTTTCCTTTCCAAGTAGCGGTCAGTTCCCAGAAGACTTTTTTGTTGCTGCTTTGCCACTCAAAGAAACAGGTTGAGGGAAGCGTAATTGAAGACCTGTATTAGCTAGTACACATTTGTCTGTCTAGTGACTAGTATTCTTGATGGGGCTCACTAGGTGGTGATATCCAAGTATAATCAATGTTGCAGAACCTTGTAGTGTAAATGTATTAAGTTCTGAATTAATATGTATGTATTCACGGTTTGAGTATTAGTTAATAAGTAAAATAGGCAGTAAGTGCCAGCAAAAGGGTTGGTAACTGCTGCAGTCACTATTCCGTCCAGGTTAGGAAGGTAATCTAGTGTGGGGTGTGACACATATCGTAACCTTTTTTTCGTATCCTTTATTTTTCATTTATTTTTTTTTCATTTATTCTTATTGTTTAATTATTGCTGCTCTCTTTGTTTATTTGTTTTTTTGGTTATTATTGGCTTCTAAAAAAACATGTTAGAGAAAAGGGGAATTGGGGTTTCTTAATGCGATGAGTGATGTAATGAGTCTTGGAGATGCAGAAGAATTATATCCCAATGTATCTCCATTAACAAGTCACAGGTGAGGGAATGATACATCATGGATGGTGAAAAGATGTGCTACCGAATATTCTATCAGTCCACTATTAATGTGTGCGACGCTATCATTGCCTTAAATCACGAGGCAACCATTCGTTTCCTTTTCATCATTTTCCACATCGACTTACACACCACCCCCACGGTGCATCACCTTCACCATTCAATCCCATACTCATCCCATAAGCCACAACAACATTCTAGTCTTCGTTATCCCATAATCACCATAAACCATCGCCCTCCGCCTCAAGCAAGGCAAGGCGTAAGGATGAGCGATAAATGTATGAAGAAATTCTTAAAAATAAAAACCCTCTCGAATCCTTGGAGAAAGTCGTGGTCTATGAAGAAATTCTACCTCTGTTGCGGAGGCATTGGCGAAGGAGTTCCAATGAAAGGCCAAAAGAGTGAGTGAAGGCCTTGGTGAAATCAGAAAGGAGGAAGAATGTCTAACTGTGGTGACAGAACTCCGTAGTAAGATTCGTTAGTGCTTGATCACATGAATGTTCCATCACAACCTGAAAAATCAATGGATAGCATAGAACGTGCTGCGATCGAATCTGAAAAGGAACTCCAAGAAGAATGTGAATAAGAGAAGACAATCAGAAAGGAGAAGGTTCAACGGGTTAAACAGAATTCACATAAAGCAAAGGGAGGGAAGGTGGATGCGAAGAAAAAGGATGCGGGAAAACAAAAGAAGGAAGAAAAGAAGAAAGGAGCAGTAGGTGGCAAGAAAGAAGGAAAAGGGCAAAGCACTCATGGTAGGGGAGGAAAGAGCCCCAAAGAAGCAACCACCAATCTTGATCAAGATGGAATGCTTTCCAACAAGCTCACCTCTACCATCATTCATCACTGAAATGGTCAATGGGTTGGGGTGGAAGGATTTTTGCATTGGGGCAAAACAGTTAAGCCATCTGTAGTGACTGCTTTTTACGAGGGGAAACTGCATTTTAGGCGATATAGAGCGAACGTTAAGAAGGAAATGATTGGATTCAGCGTCAAGAAAATTAATCATTTGTAAAACTTAGAAGACATCCCTAACGCCAAGGGAAATAAAATCATTGACAACCCAACGTCTGAAGAGCAGAAAGAAGCGCTGAAGGTAGTCACGCTACATGGGACGAAGTGGACCGTTTCATCTAAAGGTGTAAAAACTTTGTCACCACACAGCTTGACACCAGAAGCTATCGTGTGGTTGTACTTGATCAAGAGGAAGCTGCTCCCCAAAATGCATGACCACTCAGTCTCTAAAGATCGAGTCATGACAATCTTCTGCATCTTGCGACTAATCCCCATCAATATTGGTCGCCTTACCACATACTAGATTTTTGCCTTGTTTTCAAGACCAAGGGGGCAGCTCTTCTTCCCTTTTCTTATTACTGAGCTATGCGTGACATGAGGATGGTTTGAAGAAGAGGAAGATGTGACGGTGAAGAGCACATTAAAAAATAACTCTCATCGCCACGTAATGACGTTTCCTGCACAAGATGTCCAACTTAATCAATAGGCAAAGCGGCAGCCGCAGACTCAAACTACCTAGAGACCTCCCAGCACAACAAATGAAAAGTGACTATTGGCCCAGAAGTTGAAGAACAAATGATCCCCTCTCCCCAATTATAAAATTAGCCACCTTACCAAAACTCTGAATCTGTCAAGGTCAACATTGACTTCAACCTTCAACCTTTGCCCTCCAACGCTTCAAAACCAACGCCACCAGCTCTTGAGAATGAACCTCTTCCTATCCTCCCCGTCACAACAAGACAACCAAGTCCACCACTGCCCTCCAAAATGCCTCCATGCTCCACATCTGATGACCCAAACCTTCTAGTGCCTAGGATTGGAACAGGCGTTGGATTTGGCATTGGCGAGGAAAGTGGGCATCAGCCTGGAGACGCGTAGCAAGAGCAAGCAAATGACTCCGAAGGGATTGACCTTGAAGCTGAATGGTTCAAATTCCTTCATGACGACCTCTGTGAACCTATTTTAGGAGGTCTCGATGACTTAACATGACACCAACAATCGCTCCAAACGCAGATGAATGAGTTGATGCATCAGCAAAGTGAATTGAGGGAATTTTTTCAAAACCACCAAAACACAACACGCGACTTCATACGGTGAATGACGCAAAGGTAGCATAGTTAATTCTATTATTTCGTTGAATTATTTCAAAACGTTGTTGCTCGCCTAGTGGTGGTGCAACTAATTCCTTCGCATCTTCAAGATCCACTAATTTAACAAGAATCCACTATGGGATCACAATAATGATGGGGAAGAAACTTGAATTCAGGGTGGTGTCCTTCCTTATATCCTTTTTGTTTTATGTTTGATGTTGTTTCTTTCATTTTGTATTCGTTCGCCACATTAAATGAATTTATTGAAAAGTTTGTCTATCTTTTGTGTCTTTCCTTTCTGTTTATATCATGTGTATACTTTTGATTGTTTATTTTTTTTTTCTATTAATTCGTTTGCCATTATTGACCCCAATGATGAAATTATTTCTTAACACTAACACCTAGACTGATTAGTATTAAGTTTTAAGATTATTTTTTCCTTTAAAGTTAGTTATAGGATTCAGCAATCATGCAAGCTTTTCAACAAATGTCTTTTGCAATAACTTTATAATACCATCGCATATTTCTTTCTAAGAGCCTTGATACCTTCTAAATTTGGGGGTAGAAAAGGTTTGAAAACTTGAATGCTTTTCAAAAAAAATATTTATTCTCCTCAAGTACATTGCATTAAAAAGAGAGAGAGAGAGATGTTGAGATCAGTAATTGCTCATAGTTGGATGTTTGCATGACACTCATAGAGGTGGGCCAAAATGAAGGAAAGAATCGTGATCAACGCAAAGAATAAGTGATCGCAACTCCACTACCTCAAAAAGACGGCACGAGTTTAGTCTAAAAAAAGAGATTAGCTCGTAGTTGGATGTCTGCATGACACCTATGGGGGCAAGCCAAAACAAAGGTTAAACGCTTGGATTAATGCAAAATCACAACAAGAAATAGACAGGAGAAAATCTTTTTATCTCGTTCCAAATCTTCATTTTCAGAAATATGAGATAGTCTTAGAAATGAGTAAAGGATTTTTTAAGAATAAGCTTGCAGCTTCTCAAAGCTAGAAGTAAATTTATAGGAAGAAGAAATAAAACTAGAAAAAAGAAATCTAGTCTAGCAAACTGGGTGAGGCATCTTGAGAGGTCTAGGCAATTCAGAAGACGATCGAAATCATAAGATGTCTTAAGTATATGGTCGAGGATAAGCATTATTTTAAATCTGGGGGTGTGATAACTTGAAGAAATATAAGTTATTGTATCTCTGTGATTTAAAATAATAAGGCAAAGGCATGAAATTTAGATAATTTTTACCAATAAATCTATACAAAAAATGAAGCATACTTTTAACTCATAATATATTTAATTTTCAGACCAATTTCGCTACTTCTATGTCTGATGAACATACGATTGCATGTTGCATACCCACTAATGTGATCAAGCAAGAATTACCAAATAAGAAAAGAAAAGACGATCCATAAGCTACAAAGCGTTAAGGCGTGACATGACATGGGCGATGTGTGTCACATCATAAGTTGAATTGGTGGCTGATATGAAAACTTTGTTGAAGATTCAATGAACCCCTGACACATTGCAGACGGCGTGGCAAGATATGGAATTTAGTGTGCCCCATCAACGCATTCAGAAGTTAGAAAAAAGAAATGCTTGCGAACGGCTATAAATACCCATGAAAATACCATGCATAAAGGATATAGACATCGTAATATAGACATTGTGATATATATCGTCGGATACATTGTGGGGGATGGGAAGAATACCCTGAGAAGAAATTCTGCCAGAAACCCTTACCAATTTTCCATAGAAATTACTTAGTGAGAGCATAGGATTCTAGGGAGAGAAGAGGATAATACTGGTCAATCTCCTATGTGAAGTAGCTGTAAAATGAGCCGGAGGAAGCAAGACATTTCAAACCGTGGCTTGACTCTCTAACCCTTTCTCTTTCTTTTATGTATTTGTATTGTTATTCTTGTGTTGACAAATTCAGATTTGCAATATGAATACATGTTTGTTATATACCTTGTCTGTCTTTTTCACCAACATCATGCGTAACTAAATCGCCTCATGGGTTGAGAAGATTGTAGCTAACACGACTAAATAATGGAAGGAATCATGCGAGACACGTGTTTTATGTATCCTTATATTTGTTGCTTGAATCAATTGAGAAATTGTTATCAGTAAAATTAATATGAGTTTGAAAGAATTTAGACTAGGACTTCATAAAACAAGAGAAAATGTTCCTTAGAAATAAGTACATTCTCTGTATATTACACTTATCACATGCATCTTAGAGATAAGATAATCTTGCAAAGAACACTGAGAAGTGCCGGTCCTAATATCGAGTGTATAACTTGGTCGCATATTCCATCTAGTTGTTTAGAAAAAGTTAGTAAAAATCCTTCTCAACCCTCTTATCGCATAACTGCTATCCAACTCACACTTCTTCTTTTTAAACATAATTTGACTCGCATATTTAGATTTAAGTTAGCTTATTAAATCACCCCCTTGAACATTTTAACTCAAGCTAAGATCATATTTTTAGTTTCATTACATGCTTACAAGCAATTCCTGCATTCGACCCTCGACTCACCAAGAACACTTGTCAAATTTGCCCTTGGGTTTGACTAGAGAAAACTGAGCGTTAAATGTCATAAGCATTATTATTTCATCGTATGTATAGAACACATCACCTTCCTGTGATATAGAGTCTGAGCATGATATCCTGAAGTGTAAGAAAGGATGAACTTAGTTATGAATGATATCTATACTTGATATCAAGTGTAGTTCCTAGCTACAGGAGTACTCATGATAGATTCACCTATGTGAATGTGGAAGTGGGCGCCGCTTCCTATTGAATGTTAGGAAAATTCTCTAACGCATTCACTAAATCGGGATACACGTGCTAGGCCTTACAGTAGTGTCGTGTGTGAAATGTTCTTAGAGTGAGTTCAAAACCAAGAGTTACTCTAGTATATTCAAAATCATCTTCACTATGTAAAGGTTCAAGTCGTAAGACACCTTTACTTATGCACAACATTGTACATACTGATATTACTCTATGGAAATAAATATTTTCTTATGGTTTTTAAATTTTCAAGTAGATGATTTTTTGTGAAAATTCATTTTTAAATTGAAGAAAAATGGAAAATGGGAATCCCACATTGCTTTAATCGACAAAGGGAAGTTCCTTTAAATACCCTCAACTCTAGTTCTAGGCTTGGGCCACGTTTGTACTGTTGCCACATTGTTAGGTCTTTCACTCACTTCCCTTTCTTCACGCTAGCCTTCAGTGCTTTAGAAGGAAGGCACGGAACAAAAACCACTTAATTTTTCATATACGTTTTCCCTATACATTTTATGTTTACGTTTTCCAAGCAAATTAATCATTAAGGGTGTGAGGTTTTCAATTGGTTCCAATGTAGTCTTGTTCTAGACAATATTGTTTAGGCTATTTTATCTTGGGGATAGCGTGACTATTTTTGAACCACTTGCCCAAGGGACAAAGGTGCGAAATGTCTTAAAGAGAGTGAGCTCCACGACTCAGTTTGTTACAATCTTCCCTTTCATAGGTTAATTTTTGACGTTCGATGTCATTTGAGTCTTTGATCGCAGTTATCTTCTGTCCACCAGAGGTAGTCGTTCTAACAATGTCTATAGTGAGGAATCACATATTAAAATGTCAAGATTAAATCCTCATCAACTTAGATGATTTTTTATCACAAGTTTTTACATAAGCAGTGTTACACCCCTCCCTAAATTACCCTCTTAACCTAGAAAGGAGTATGACTATAGTAGTGACCAATCCTTATATGCTACTTACTACCTAAGTGACCTGTTTAAGAACCCTAAACATCACAAATGTCATTCAAGGACTAACTGAACTTCAAACTTTAAGACAACCTCAGGGTACCATTCATAGTAAATAACAATATGTACAAACAGAAGCAAGGATTAATGGGTCCCACAGACTCGGAACTAGTCCCTAATAAGCAAAATGTGTACAAATATTTACAAAGTAACCACTTAAGTCCAAGCAGCTCGATTAGTTCGTGTGCGGAAGGAGGCGATCACATGAAGTTTAAGCCCTATAAATTTGACTAAGTACCAGATGCCCTAACGTAAGTTATGAAAAGTTAAATGCGATTGAGAATAAATATGAGCTTGGTTTAAAGAGTAGTTTCAAAAGGGGGGCCCATGTAGTAGCTAAAGTGTTGTTCTTATGTGTAGGAGCAACGCCCATAGGAAAAGCTTACAAAGCTTGAGGAAACTCAAATCAAGACCCATGAGTGACTTTAAATGCTTTAAATGTTTTGCAAACGTTTTACAAATGATTTAGTAATCTATGTTCACTGAATGCTACTCTTGTTAACTAGTTTCCATAAGTGTTATTATAACGCCTTTCCCTAGTACTATGAGTACGCATTAGTATATGAAGCCACTAAGTATGTTCTAGGCCATGCGCTTTAAAGATTTATAAGTATCCGGCAATGAGAGTTCCTTGACAAAGGTAAGTCTTAGTATAGATAAGAAAGCTCCTTAAAAAATATGAGTATCTCGATGTTGTAGAACTAAGATGTGAAGGTACTAGAGCTAAGTCCTAGATATGAGTTTTGATGGTAGGATCCAATCTATGTGCACATAGGACAAGTAAGACTAGGTGAAAGGTGATGGACAAAGGTGACACACCTTAACCTAGGTTAGCATGAGGTAAGATGATGGACAAAGGTGATGCACCTTAATTTGGGATAGCATGAGTAAGACTAGGTGAACGGTGATGGACAAAGGTGGCGCACCTTAACCTAAGTTAGCATGAGGTAAGGTGATGGACAAAGGTGTCACACCTGAACTTTGGATAGCATGAGGTTAGGTGATGGACAAATGTGACACATCTTAACCTAGAGTAGTATGCAAAGTTCAATAAAAGGGCTCCTTCTCTCAGCTAAGTAATGATGCAGTTAACTAAGGTAGAGAGCAGACAATAGAGTTCACTCTTAGATAAGAGGCTAAGTATAAGTATTGGAGTTAAGCAAGAGAGCCACTCTCAAATTAGGAATGGTCTGGCTAAGTATAGATACGATTTGTTATGTTAATGTTTATGTGAATGATGGTTGCCTATGTTTATGTTTCCAATTAAAGCTTTCAGTTTCAGTTTTCAATTACTAGTTTCTAGTTCAACATGAGATTTATGCTTTAAATTTAGTCACTCACTAGGCTAGTAGCTCACCCTGTTTTAAATGTTTTTATTTCCAGGTAGCAGTCATCTTCCCAGAAGATAGCTGCATCGCTGCTCTGCCACTTAAAGATAAACGGAAGGAAACATAGGTGATATTTATACACATGTTGCTTATTAGGGACTAGTTCTGAGTCTGTGGGACCCATTAAACCTTACTTATGTTTGTACATATTGTAATTTACTATGAATTATACCCTAAGGTTGTCTTAAAGTTTGAAGTTCAGTTAGTTCTTGAATGACATTTGTGATGTCTAGGGTTCTTTAACAAGCCACCTAGGCAGTAAGTGCTATATAAGGGTTGGTAACTACTACCGTCACACCTCCTTACAATATAAGAGGGTGATCTGGGTGGGGGTTTGAGAAGCAGTGGAAGAGTTTTCCTATATAGATGTGGTAATTTCGATGAGAATGAGGAAAGTAGAAACGGAGACTTGAAAACATATAATGAATCACTTTTGCGGTGACTTGGATAAACTTGTTGAATCAAGAAATAAACTCATTAATTAAGGAGACGATAGTATCATGATTGTAAAGAACATAAAAATTATTACATAACGTCAAAATGAGCATAATTCAACTCATATAAACGAGAAGCATCATTGAAACCATACCACTATATTTGATAAAATATCATACATATATTCATAAACGTTGCTTTTCAATATAAAGTCGATAGAAAAAACATAATAGCATTGTGGACCCTTCAAATTCTATATATTACACGTTATTGCACACAATATACCCATAAATATTGGATTTCACAAACGTTGCCTCATTAAGTAGTTAAAACCGCACCGGTTCAACAAGAAGAGACTGGATAAGAACTTTGGTCCTACCCTTAGCATTTGTGTATCCATCCTCATCAGAATAAAGCAAGGCAATAACTCTGCTGAGATTTAATACACACAATAAAAATGGCATTGGAATAGTGGCTGGATGAAGGCAACATTCATTTATATTCTTCCATGCATCTTCTACTTTCTTTTTGAATTCAGCATATGTTTCTTCTTTTGAGCAGCCATAACTGTTCATGTAACATTCAACGGCAGAAGCAACATGTTCTCTTTGTTTCTCAAACTAAAAAAAAAATTAAAAAAAAATAAAAAAAAAAATGAAGAAGAAGAAGAAGAATAAGATAGCAAACATTCATAAATTAATTTAGTAGCAAATTAATTTGTATATCCCACTCTTGTGACATTGAAAAAAAGTATAGTAAAATGTTTCTGTCTATTAATGATGGATTACGATAGATATCTTAGTGGGTAATAGACTACGTTAGAAATCTATCAGATGCTAATAGATGTTTATCGTGGTCTATAACTTATAGATAGTGACATTTTTCTATATTTGTAAATAAACTCGTTGATTTTTCCATATTTGAAATTAAACAACCCTATTAACAATTGTAAATATCATTTAAATTAATAATTAAGATATTTTTTTATGTTATAACATCACTTAGTCCTTAAACTTTCAATTTTGTTCCATTTTGGCATATGCACTTTCAATTGTCCAACTTTTATCCCTATACTTTTAATAAATGTGAATACTAGTCCTTCCAGTTAGTTTCTTGTTGCTCCTTTTTCCCCCAAAAACGTTAGTCTCTATGGCCATTGTTATTTTATAAATTCTGAAATATACTTACATAGTGTTTTTTTTCTTACAAGAAAATTATTGTTATTATTGAATCAAATTTGATAAAAATTAATTTTCAATGACTAAATTTAATTTTTTTTAATGTATCGGGATTGAATTTAAGTTTTATTAAAAGTATAAAGGCTAAAATTGGACAATTAAAAGTATAAAGACTAAAACTGAATAAAATTCAAAGTATAGGAACCAAAATGATATTAAGCTAGGTCTTATATATCTTGTTAATTAGGATTAATATATTATATATTTTATTATATTTTATTAATATTTATAACTGTTATATTAAACTTCAATATAAATGTCAAATTTCGTGAACTGCATATAAATCGACAGATATATTTCGAGATATCGATTAATGTTTTGGTCTATGTGATATTACAAAAGTGAGTTTTACTCAATGATAATTAGTATGATTCTTGTTCTTAGACATTGGAGGTTCAATCTCCACACCCGTAATTGTTATACTAAGAAAAATTCATGCGATATTATTGGCTTCTATGGAGTAGTGAGAGTGACCCATACCTCGTAGGATACAAGATCATCCATTAGTCTAGCAATGATGGTTGAGGCTTCAAGAATTTTTGGGCACTCAAAAACCCAATCAAATACCTCTTGAGTTGCAACATCACCCATGCAAGCAAATGAAATAGTGGCAAGTAGTGCATAACCTGAGCTAACTGAAGCCACTTCCATGTATTCTTCAAAGTTTGGTTTATGCTTTTTGTTTAGCCATTCAGCTTCCTTGAAATAGGATTCAGCTTGCCTTTTCATCTATTCACACATAAATAAAGTTGAAACTTCTTATACATGTAAACAAAGATAGCAAGATTAATGGAATTAATAGGAAATTATGAGAAGAAGGATGGTATTTAATTACCGCTTCCTTTGCAAAGTGAGCACGATACGATGTTCCATCAATCGCTATATCTCTATCAATCTCTTCGAAAAGATTGAGCATAGTTGTATAATAAACTTTCATATAATTAGGGAGTAGATTAATCATGCTTATGTCCCATCTAAAAAATTAAAGACATTGTATAAGTGGTTAAAACATACTCAATTCTGTTTCAAGTATATGTGGACTATACATATAAAATTGAAAAAGAATTATGAAGCAAGTCAGAGGGTAAAGAAAGTAACCTGTTGATTGCTAAAGTGAAGACTTGGAGTTCTTCAAATGTTCCATAAGCATCATAAATATCATCCATAATTGAGGTCATGGCGATCACTTTAGTCAATATTTTCCTTCCCACATTGAAATGAGGTTCGAAATATACACCCAATACCCAAAAGTAATCCTCCACAATTCTATCTCTCGCAAATGGAAAGTTCGTTGGGACATTCAATTCTTTCCACCACCTATATTAATTTATTATTTGCATTAAGATTATTTCAAATTTTCCAATGTTGTCAACAAAGATCAACGCTAAAAGTAGAAATAACTTGATATTAATCATGAGCTAACTATGAACTCCTGTTTATTTGGGTTTATCCTTAAATTTGCATGGGTTAGGGTTGACCCTATAACACCGGCTCAATAAGCCTCCCATTTTAGGGGTAAAACCGGGTAGATAGCTGAGAACATAAGGTGAAAGACGAAATTCTCTCCTACCTGCTTTTAGGGATAGTAGAGAGGTTGTTCCTTAAGTATTTACTTCAATTCTTGAACAAAGGGTCCCACCCTCTCATTAACCCGAGAGGGACTCGGTTTAGTGATTGGATCACAAACTAATTGTGCATTAAAGGATCTGCGAAACTTAAGGAGTAAAATTTAATCTTGGGGCCAAAACAATTTTTGTCCCAGCCGTTATTACGAACAACCTATGAAGGGTCAACTTACTTATTATGGTTAAACCAAATGGACATAAATATATCTATAGTGAGGGGTATGCAACTACTGAACTTTAATTGAGTGACCTACCAGTTAACGAATATTGGTTAATTAGGTTAAATAGTTTAACCAATTAATCTCATATCGTTAGAGCTCATGATCTGTAGGTCCATTAAATCACTGTACTAGCTCATATACGGACTAAACTTTAGAATCATGTGATGAGTAGATTTGAAGCGTTCAAATACAAATCAAGGGAATTAGTAATTATACACAATATAATTACACTTTTAATTATTAAATTAAACGAAATTGGAAAATTAGAAAATATTTAAATCTGATTTGAATAGTAATTTCATGAATAGAGATTCAGATTGGAAAAATAGTATTTAATTAATCTAATGTTAAATTAGTTTTGATAATTAAAGTTGTTTAATTAATTATTTGGAATTAATTTTATTTAAAATTAATGGTTAGAATTGATTTTGTTTAAAATTAATTATTAATTATTAATTATTGAATTAATATTATTATTTTTACATTTTATCTTTTTGAAATTTGATTTTAAAATAAAATTTGGATTTTAAATTTAAAATTAAAAAATTCAATTGAAAAGGGGAAAATACTCTAAGTGGTACTTTCCCACTTTAAATGCTCATTTTACCATTCAAATTAAGTGGGATTTTTGTCAAACTCCTAAAAAATGAAATTGTATGTTAAAGAAGAATAAAACAGAAAAAACATCTGCTGAAAAAGTGATGCAATGGAAGGTTGGAAGAGAAGATGTTCTCTCTAGACCATCCACACAAAATCTGGAAAATTTCTCTAAAATCCCTTCACGATTCAATATCATTTTGGGTTCTGCAATCAAATCTAGATTCCTAGAGAATAGTAGAGAAGATAAAGTGGTGGTCTACAAGGTTCTGGTGTGAAGATTTAAGCTGAATTTCAAGAATTGAGGAATTCAACAAAAATATAATTTATGAAACCCTATTTCATTCATATGAACATGCTTGCTAGATTGTTAAAATTGATGGAATTAGAGTGTTTAAGATCTTAATTGATTCTGCCTCTTGCATGTTAACTCCAACATAATCATCATACGTTCAACATTGATTATTAGATGCAAGTAATAAAAAATATTAATAATAGATTAATAATATCTTTTAATCAAATCATATATGAACTTAGTTACAGTTTAGCTATTTGAGTTATAGTTTTTCGTTTTTGAAATAGAAGCATATTATAACTAATCTCATCTACAGATAATGCCAATAAAGTCAATTAGAATTGTCTTGCTTGATACGAAATGGAAGCATATTATAATGGTAGGAGTACCTGTAGATTTCACATAACTCCTTTTGGTGAAGTTTTTGTAATATATTGAAGTCTAGTTTTGAGAATGTAAGCAAAGTCTCGTTGTGGGAAGGATCTTGTTCGTATATTTCCAAATACTCTCTTGCCTTGATTCTTGTAACACCTTTTCTAATAGGAAATTTCAAGGCATTGTTAACTTCAGAGGCAAAATGAGGATTACTAGAGCATTCAATATATGTTTTAAGATGTGTAGTAGTAAATTCAAGAGCTTCCTCAAGCACAGCTTCTCCATGTCCCCTCATATGTGATGCTTCATATAGGCTCAAAATTCCTTTTTCATCATTACCCAATGATTCTTTAAATTTTCCACTATTGTCCATGAATTTTGAGAATATATCTGTTTCAATTTAGACTTAAAAAAATTAATAACTAATTCTTAAACAAATTATAATTATAACTAAAATTTTCGATGTGTAAACTCTTTATTCAAAACTTTGAATTTTTCATAAGAATCCCTTTTGTTAATCGTTTAAATTCCATTTGGTAACCATTTCATTTTTTGTTTTTATATTTGAAAATTAAGCCTATAGACACTATTTTCATCTCCAAATTTCTTCACATGTTATTTATCTTTTATCAATGGATTAAAAAACCAAACATAAATTTGAAAAACTAAAAAAAGTAGTTTTTAAAAATGTGTTTTTGTTTTTTGAAATTTGAATAGGAATTCAACTATTGTACTGGAAAGATGCAAATCATTGTAAGAAATGGGAAGGGAATAAGTTGACCTTCAAAAACAAAAAATAAAACACAATTGTCTCGTTTGGTAACCATTTATTTATTTTTGTATTTGGTTTTCTAAAATCAAGATTATTTCCTCCCCATTTCTTACAATCAATTGCGTCTTTATTAAATACAATGGTTGATTTCTTAGTCAAAATCTAAAAACAAAAACAAATTTTTTAAAATTATGTTTTTTAGTTTCAAAATTTGGCTCGGTTTATTAAACCATTGGTAAAAAGTAAACAACAAAGACAGAAATTTAGAGATGAAAGTAGTGTCTATAGGCTTAATTTTCAAAACAAAAAACAAAATGACAAGGCCAAATTGTTACCAAATGGGCATTAGTTTTTTCTTTATAGTTTTCCAAAACTATGCACGTTTTCTTACAATGTTATTGACCAATGATTTAATTTTCATTTTTTTAATTAAACACAAGTAGTCTTAGCCAAATTTCAATATATATATATAAAAAAAAAAAAAAAAACATTTTTGTTTAATTTTCAAAATGTGGCTTAATTTTTTAAAACACTACAATAAAGAAAATAACAGAACAAAGAAATCAATAAATGAAAAATAGTATGTATAAACTTAATTTGTAGGTTAAACAAAACATAATTTGTTAAAACTGAAAACAAAAAACAATTGTTTGTGTATAACTTACCACATGAAATCGTATAACCTTGTTGTCTGAGAAGTCGAAATAGAAGAACAATAATATGAAGATCTTCATCGCGATCTTTATTCAATAAAGTGGAATAGGATATATATAAATGTTCTAAGATTTGGTCAATCTCATTTTCGAAATGATAAGATACACCTAATCGTTGGATTGAATCAACCAACTTTAGTTTCTCCAATGGGTTTTTCACAGAAACAACCACCATCATCCGTATTTCTTCTTTCAAATTTTCAGCTTGTTCTTTCATTTCATTATCGACTTTCTGAAATTAAAAGAATAAAAATTGAAAATTATTCAAAATACAAAACTATTGGATTAAAGTGATAAGTACACAATAAATGATAGCTAAATAAAAAAAAAAAATTCAATAAAGGCAATTTTGAAATTTAGTTTTACCAATGCATCATCAAATGTAACTGAAAGGAAATGATCAGTCCAAATGCTAGGATGAAAGTTTGCAATAGAACGTTTAGTATCAGGAATGTCATTGGCTTTCATAATTGAATTACGAAAATTTGAAATTTGAAATTTGAGAAGACATTATTCCTTTCTCGAAGAGGGGAAAAAAAGGAAAAAAGAAGAAGAAGAAGAAGGATGTATGTTATGCACTTGAGAGTTTGAGATTATTGGTGAGTCACCTCGTAAATATAAAGCATGTCTATTTATAGGCTACTTTCCAATATATAATGTTTGTTGGCCCCAAATTCTTATCCCATGAATTCAAAGCATTGCATAAAGTACCACACATTTTGTTGATGAGTCAATATCTTATGGTATTTTTATTGATATTAGAAGCCCTACCATCTTGAATGTAACAAATAATATTGATATGTCAAAGTGAGTTTGGTTCAGTGGTATTGACATATACTCCTATCTAAGAGGTCGAAGGCTCAATCCCTTACCCCGTAATTATTGTATTAAAAAAAAATAATAGTGATGTGGATGTTGTCAAGGTTATATATGACATTTTTTATATTTTTCATCAACATTTCTATAAAATCGAGACATGAAAATTTTGTTGTTGTCAACATTTAAAACTTTAGCTTTTTTAAAAAAGTGGTGGATCGAAAACTTCATGTTAGGGACCACGAAATTATATAAGGGTCAAAACTTTATCTCATGAATTTTTAGATTTGTCTTTATATATATTCCTTGAACCTAACTTGAAAAAAAAAATCTAATATAGTCCTTGAATTCTCAATTTTTGTGTCTAATAAATTTGAATTTAAAAGTGTGGATTAGCAGGTACACCATCATATCTCAACTAGGTTTGATAGCCTGATCATATCAACAAGAAGTACATAGAGTGAAGGGCTAGAGAGAAACTCAATTACATGAGAGAAGCCAAATTTAAGGAGATAGTTGAGGGACTATAATCTTTAAACAATTTAGATTTATAGGACCAACCTCCAACGAAGCTGTAAATGTACTCCCAAGATGTTCAGAGAGTGTCGATAGTTTTCTTTGAAGGTCCGATTGGTTCTCTCGTTTCAAATTGTCCATTAGACCGCCGCTGCAGTATTAGAGAGAATTGTGCTTTTCTTAGATTTCATGTTGAAGCTACAAATATGGTGGCAAAGAGAAGTGATGTCCATCTGCTGTTATATCATATCTAGATTAAATAATACTATTTACAAAACCATTGTAAACCCTTGAAGATTTATTCACCAAAATATATTAGCACATAAACAAAATTAGTTATTTAAAATAAAACTAAATATTTTCATACAATCAATTTTCATATGGACACGTCAACATACTTTTAAATTTTTTCTAGGATTAAGGATGTATGAAATTTTTTCCATATTCTCTTCATTTATTCTGCGACACATTAATAGACTTTTTAAAATAGAATAATACCTACTAATATTAATGTGAGATTCACTAATATTTATGAAGATAGATTTATATTAAAAAGGTTATTAAAAACATCTATGATTACGGGAGAAATACTTTCCTATAATACTAACTAGATAAAGTTTATCTATATTTTGTACTCACAAAGTATGTGGTTACAATTGTTTTTTTTCTTTTCTTTTCTTTTTTGTTCTTTGTTTTTTAGTTCCAACTTGGTTCAATTATTCTCAATGTGATAGTTACCACATCTTTTGCAATCTGCATGTGGACTTGAACGCTCCTCTAGTTCACTCCTCTGATCTATACTCATTATTAAAGTCGACCTGTGCAAGCATATTAGCACTAGTTTGATGGAAAATTGTGTACACTCAAATGCTTAAGTTAATATAAGAAGTATTTAGTTTGGTTAACCACAAAGAAAATTACTTACTCACTGAAGTTGTTTTTATGGGGCTATTTATAATACTCATCCTCTAATACTAGGAATATATACAATATTGATGGTGTCAAAATGGTTGTGACCCTTGAGGTTACAAAGTGCCAACGATGAGCTTGGTTCAATAATTTCTCCTTTAGTGAAACTCTATGAACTCGACTTGTTGACTCAAAACTCAATGATTTCATTTTCTCTTTTAGGATGTATGCCTTCAAAGCCTCAACCCCTACCTTTCTATTTCAAAAAATGAAAATTGAAAGGTCTGACGAAGGGGGTTGGGAAGAATAGTCAATGTTTGCTAATTTATTATTCAAATATAGTGTATTTTCAGTGTTCAAGGAAACAGATGAGACATGGTCAAGTATTACACATAAATCAATTTGGGGGAACTCTAATAAAACTAACATCAACCACAAAATATCTTTATCTTGAACAATCCTAATAAGATTCAAATTGGTAGAATCAATCCGGTACATTGTTAAACGAGATATAGTTAACTCACCAGAGGGAAAAATTTTACCTTCGATATATGCCAAAAATTATTGGAAAGATGAATTTGATGGAATATGCACCTCAAAATTTTAAAAAATCATAGTAGTGAGAATTCTCATCCTATCGACTATCAAAGAGGAGTCTAATCCATTGTAAAGTCATAGCAAAAATACTAGCTTGTTAAAGAAACCACAATAAAACCTAAATTGATGAACACTTTGTGAGAGTAACAAAAGTTATGACCATTTTTTATGAAGTGATATTTTTTTTTCCAAATCGTTAAAATAATAGCAAAAGCAGTATATAAAACTAATTTATTAAGAATATGAGAATGTACAAATAATTTATTAAGAATGTATGTATAAAATGAAAAGTGATTCAAAGATTTGAATAAAATTAAATACGTTTAAAGTAATGAAAAAACATTTAAAGATTTGAATAAAATATATAGATAAAATAAAATTTAAAAATATATGGATATTTAAAATATAAATGTGGTAGAAAACTCTCAATATTTAATTAAGGTGAGATTATTTCGAAAATGGTTAAACAGAATCTAAAATAATAATAAAATATGGAGATTATATTAAGTACATGAGCAAAATTAGGAGAGCAATTGTTGTTAAGGATATCAGTAGTTACCGTATATACATAACTCGACCATGTTTTTTATTCTACAATTACTACTATTTTTAGTTTCATCAATTTATGGGACTTTGATAAAACTGACATCAACAACAAAATATTTTTATCTTCAACAATATTCGAATTGACATAACTAATCTAATACATTGTCAAAAGAAATATAGTCAACTCAGCGGAGGAAAATTTTTTATTATTTGAATAAAATTAAATACATATAAAGTAATGAGAAATCATGGAATGATTTGAATAAAATATATGAATAAAATATATTTGGGCCTACATGTGAGCTTTGGACGACAACCTTTCACAAGATTCCTATTTTTATAAGCCACGTGATCATTAGAAGGAAAGGTTTAACGAAGCAACATAAAGATGCAGAGAGATGAGCGTTGTTAGCCAACCATTTTGAAGGACACGCCTCAATCTTATCTCTTAATTTGTGGAGCCAAAATGTTGAATTGTCTTTGTGTATGCGTCTATGGTTATGGCAACATCTCATTCTATAGTTGTCAATCCAGGTGGAGCCACATTTCATTTCACTTTTTCCCCTTTTTGGTCATTCTAATATATTTTTGATGGGTCGAAGATTCCCTATAATATTCCAACTTGTACATTTTGTTTTCGGAAAATTACATTTTTAGATTCTGAATTCGATATTTAATGCTTCTTCTTTAACTTTATGTTACATAGGGCTAATGAAACAATTTTTCTTATTATTATTTCTAAGTTGATGGAGGTAAAATATAATAATTTATTAATTTTAAGTTGCTGATTTGAAAAGTATATATTTTTATTATTAGTTTTAAAAAAATATAATAAATAAACAAAATTTTCTTTTTCTTTTTCACTCTTTTCCTTCCCCCTCTTCCATCTTCTTCCTCTATCCTCCTCGACGATATAGCCTTTCTATCGTCGCCCGCAACAGATTATAAATGAAAAGAAAATTTATATTACCGATCGTACTCCTATTACTACGACAGATTAGCGGGGAATGATTAATTTTGCTTCCTTGATGGGTATGCAGGCTATGCTCAATTTATGATCGCACTAGAGGATCAAGAAAAGACTATGCTCACATGTCCATGTGGAACATTCGCTTTTCGTCGCATGCCTTTTTGATTGTCCAATGCACCCAGTACGTTTCAAAGGTGTATGATGGCGATCTTCTCCGAGTACCTTGAAGACTCGGTTGAAATCTTTATGGATGACTTCTCAGTCTATGGACAAACATATGAAATCTATCTGCAAAACCTGGAGAAATACTGAAAACATGTGAAGAAACTAATCTAGTGTTGAACTGGGAAAAATGTCACTTTATGGTCGAGGAAGGAATTGTGCTACAGCATAAGGTTTCAAGAAATGGGTTAGACGTGGACAAAGCAAGGATTGAAGCTGTAGAAAAACTTCCACCTCCAATGAATGTGAAAGCCTTGAGGAGTTTCCTAGGGCACGCGGGGTTTTACAGAAGGTTTGTGAAAGACTTTTACAAAATCGCTCGACCTTTGAATACGTTGTTGAAAGCTGATAGACCCTTTGATTTTGATTCACACTGCCTCACTACATTCAAATCACTAAAAGACACTTTGACTACAAAACCAATTCTGATCACACCTGATTGGGCAAGGCCATTCGAACTGATGTGCGACGTTAGTAGGTATACGATGGGGGTAGTCTTGGCACAAAAAGTAAAGACAATTTTACACCTCATCGCATATGCTAGCAGGACGCTAAACTCCACGAAGGAAAATTACACCACTACCGAGAAGGAACTTTTAGCAATGATTTTTGCTATTGAAACATTCAGACCCTATTTGTTGGGGTTAAAAGTGATAGTTCACACAGACTACTCTGCGATAAGATATTTGATGACAAAAAAAGATGCAAAGCTTAGACTAATCCGATGGGTTCTCTTACTCCAAGAATTTGATATGGAAATAATCGACCGAAAGGGAACAGAGAACAAGGTCGTTGACCATCTATCACGTTTAGAAAATCTAGAAGTGGATCGCATCCAATCAGTGGTGAATGCCTCATTTCTTGATGACGAGCTGCTTAAGATTGAAGAATTTCTACCCTGATATGTAGATGTTGTCCACTTTTTGATATGCAAACAGTCCCTGAAAACTACACATCCCATCAAAAGAAAAGGCTCATACATGAATACAAATTTTACTACTAAGACGATCCAAATCTCTACAAAAGGGGACCATACCAAATATTGAGACTTTGTGTTTTAGAAACTGCTTTCCATTGCATATTGTTTCAATGTTACGAATCACCTTATGGAGGGCATTTTCGCAGAAAGCGCACGGCAACAAAAGTTTTGCAATGTGCGTTTTACTGGTCCACTCTGTTTAAAGACGCACGAGAATACTCCATGAAATGCGAAAAGTGGCAACACACTAGAAGCATTTTAGAAAAAGATGTGATGCCAATGAACATCATTCTAGAGGTGGAGCTATTTGACGTATGAGGAATAGATTTCATGGGACCATTTCCATTTTCAAATGGTCATATATACATTTTCTTAGTTGGGAACTATGTATCCAAATGGATTGAAGCTGTTTCATGCGTTGCAAACGATGCGACAATAGTCTCTAAGTTATTACAGAAAAATATTTTTACTTGTTTTGGCACTCCACGTGCCATAATAAGCGACAAAGAGACCCACTTTGTGAATCGCATTGTCAATTAACTGTTGATAAAATATAATGTCCACCATAAGATCGCCACCGCGTATCACCCTCAAACAAATGGGTAAACAGAGGTTTCTAACAGAGAAGTCAAGTCAATCTTAGAGAAGGTGGTGAACCCATCGTGGAAGGATTGGGCCATGAAACTAGATAATGCCCTGATGACATATTGGACTGCTTATAAGACACCCATAGGCATGTCACCATATGTATTGTTGTTTGGAAAGGCCTGTCATCTACCGTTGGAACTGGAATACAAGGCAATATGGGCAGTTAAGTAACTCAACTTTGATCCAAAAGCTGCAGGAAAAGAGAGAAAACTTCAACTACTAGAGCTGGACGAGTAAAGATTACAAGCGTATGAGAATTCCAAAATTTACAAAGAATGCTCCAAGCAATGGCATGATAAGCATCTTTATGAGAAAAACCTCAAGGCAGGTCAAAGGGTATTGTTGTTCAACTCCAGGCTGCGTCTCTTTCTTGGAAAAATAAAGTCGCGTTGGTCCAAGAGTTTCACAATCAAGTAAGTATTCCCGCATGGAGCGGTGGAATTGAACAACGAAGATGGGACCAACGCATTTAAAGTGAATGGACAAAGAGTAGAGTTGTATCATAGACGGGATTTCCAGCGTGAGAAAACCTCCATTGACTTGGGTAAGCAAGAATAGAGGAGAAACACTCAGTTCCTGCGATGATAAGCGACATACGTTCATTAGGGATGAAGTATATCCTTTTGTTGTATACACTCAGTCCCTACGATGATAAGCGACATACATTCATCAAGGATGAAGTATATCCTTTTGTGTATCCTTTTGTTGTTACTACTTTATATGACTATCAACTCTTTTTCAACTTCGTACTTCATTCTATACATTCATCATGGACTAGTATGACGGAGTGATGCGATGGGCTTAAAACAAACATGCAATCAGTTGAACATTTGGAAAAGCCCAATTCTTTGCAATTACAATATCAGCCCATCGCAGGTAAGGAAATCGTACGTCTCCTTTAGAGACTGAAAAGATGTCAAAAAACTGCCACCTCATTTAATGTGGCGTCAGGTGATGATTAGGGTTTGCACAAACCCTCATCCCTTCTCCTTCCTCATCTGTTTAAACCTTCCCCCCCCCCCCCCCCCCCCCCCCCCCCCCAAACAATTATTCAAATGTTTCACCTTCACTATTCTCAAAACTTTCGAGCCTTCTAACCTTTGACGAATTAGCATATCCCTTTCCGACCATCATTCCCTTTAGATTCTGGCAATCTCCTTTCCAAATTGCAAGTAGCAAGGGTACCCCTACCTAGACCCATTCATCCAACCCTGGTTCCACATTCAAAGTTGTCTCATAGACGGCTTCGTTGCAGCCCATTGCCTTCCCAACTGCCCTACCACCCACATACGTGCTAGAAGCTACGGTGGCTTCTGCCCATCCATTCGCTCCTACCCTAATCGTCTCAGCCCTTACCCTTTCGCAATCCTCCTCATCACATGGCCAAAACCCTCAAGACCTTTCCACTATAAGCAAGGTCAGACGAAGAGATGAACGCGAGGTTTATGGCGATATCCTTCAAACCCTCAAACCACTAGAGCAACTTGATGAGGAAGTCGTCAACCAACCGCACTCAAGCGATCACAAATCTATGAAAAGCAGACGTTCTGGTGCTGTAGCCTTATCTGCTGAGGCATTGCCCAAGGAGTTTCAGAAAAAAGCAAAGAAAGTACGTAAAGGTCTGGGAAACCTTCGAAAAGATGCATCAGCACTCATCGCCATGAGACTGTGTTTATTGTCTTATTTCGTAGGTCTCATTAATGTCTATTTAATCCTTATACGTAAAGATTAATTTATTGTCTTATTTTGTAGGTCTCATTCACCGAGGAGGTAGAACTAAGAAATCAGAGACAAACGAGACTAATTTGAAGCAATTTGGAGGTGTTTTGAAGCAATCAGGACCTCATAAAACAAGAAAAATGTTTCTTATAAATAAGTACATTTTCTGCATATTACACTTATCGCATGCATCTTAGAGATAAGATAATGTAGAAAAAAACACTGAGAAGGGCTTATCATCATATTGAGTGTCTAGCTTAATCACATATTCCATCTAGTTGTTTAGAAAGAGTTAGTAAAAATCCTTCTCAACCCTCTTATCGCATAACTATTATCCAACTCACATTGCTTCATTTTAAACATAACTCTCATCACATATTTAGATTTAAGTTAGCTTATTCAATCACCCCCTTGAACATTTTAACTCGCGCTAAGACCATATTTTTAGTTTCATTGCAGGCTTATAAACCATCCCTACGTTCGACCCTGGACTCACTAAGATCTCTGGTCAAATTTGCACTTGGGTTTGACTAGTGAAAACTGAGCGCTAAAGCACAAAAGCATTATTATTTCATTTCGTATATAGAACACATCACCTTCCTGTGACCTAGAGTCTGAGTATGATATTCTGAAGCATAAAAAATGTTGAACTTAGTTCTTAATGAGGTTTATACTTTATGTCAAGTGGAGTTCCTAGCTGCAAAAGTACTCTTCATAGATGTTGTGAATGTGAAAGTGAAAGTGAGGGCGCATGATATTTTTAACCTAGGTTACTATGAGGTAAGGTGATGGACAAAGGTTACGCACCTTAACTTGGGATAGCATGAGGTAAGGTGATGGACAAAGGTAACACGCCTTAACCTAGAGTAATATGGAGTGTTGGATAAAAGAGTTCACTCTCAGATAAGAGGGTAAGTATAAGTATTTGGAGTTGAGCAAGATGGCCACTCTCAACTAAGGAATAGTCCAGCTTGTTGGGGTTGATGCCCTAAATCTCATAGGGTCCTCTAGTTTGTAAACACATGTATGAACAAAAATTTGTGATGTAAGAATATGAGATATTTTATTCACTACTGTCTATGGAATATGAAATATTGTAGTTGAATTAACAACAAACCAATAAACTAAGATCTCTGATTATTGTTGTAACTTAAGCATATATGTGGAGACATACAAGTGGATCATGCCTAAGTAATAACCTAAATGGTCTGTAGTATATGGATAAAGAAGGAAAACTTTATCCTGGTAACACTATGGATACGACTTGTTTATGACTGAGACTTTCATTTCACTAGGATGACCGTAGGTAGCATGACCCGAGTGAGTTGGAAACTTTTGCCTATGAGGGCAGTCCTTTGATTTGCATGGGTGCGAATGGCTAGATCACTGACTCAAACCTACCACTTTGGTGATTCTTCTGATTGGTGAGCTGGGAACTCAACTACACAAGACGGAATTCACTCATTCCCTAAAGCAGGGGTAAGTAGATAAATTTCTCCCTTAAGGGCTGATTTCGGGGCTTGAACAATGTGGTGGCACATCTTCTCATGGCCCGAGAAGTGTTCACTCATAACAAAACTATGATGTATTGTTCATGAGAATAATCAGTTGTATTTAAGGAGTTAGATGTAACTAAAGGGGCAAAACAATAAATTGGCCCAACTGTACTTACGAGCGATTTGTGAAATGTTATCGTACTGTTGATTGGTTATATCTAATGGACACAAAAATATATCTGTAGTGCGAAGAGTACAGCTGTCGATATTTAAGGGAATGCCCTACAATTAAAGGATGACGGATATCATGATTAAAGACTTTAGTCAGTTATTCACGTACCGTTGGTGCTTCAAGCTACAGGTCCATAAGGTCCCCTTGGTAGCTCAATGGATTCATGTTGAGAATCAATTTTTGGGTTAGCTTGAACTGTTCAAATTAATAAGAGAGAATTTAATTATGTATGATATAATTAAATTTATTCAATTATATAAGATATAATTAATTTGATGTATTAGATACATTATTGGAGGAATTAATATAAATATGATTTATATTAAATGTCATTAAATATTACATATCATGTGATATTAAAACTATAGGTTATAAATATAATATGATAAATTAATTATTACATTTATTTATAATTAAAACAATTATAAGATAATTGTTTGGTTGGTTATTATTTTCTCCTTTAACCGTTTGAGTGGGAAGTTGCTATCAGTTGTAATAACTGAAGGATAAATATGAAAATGTTTTTCATTTTTCATCATCACAACACTTTCAATCGAATGAAATTAAAAGTTATACGATAGACTTTGAGAGAGTGAACGACAAGGTATCGAGTTTACTAGACGACAACTTCTCGTTTGCTAGATGATCGAGTACCCAGTCTATACGATAGACTTAGACATTCTCCCACTTACTCATCATTTACTTGATCGTTGAGTTCCTCCTTCCCTCTATCAAATTCAAACAGAGCACACACCTCCTTGATTCTCACATCGAGAATACCAAGGTAACCTCTTGGTGGTATCGATTTTTACCGTTCGAGTGTCGAGGATCAAATCTTACTTGGTTGGGTTTGAGGATCTGACAGTTTGTGAGTGCAGTGGTTGTTCGATGCGTGTGTGCTCATAATCGAGTTTGATTGCATGCTGGACTGGTGTTGATCAAGGGAATACACGAAGAAGAGTTCTTCAAAGGTATGTCACTCGATTCTAGTTGGTTTTAAGAAGAAAGCATGATGTAATTTACTCGATGATGTATAACTATGGGTGTATATTCATAAATGCTTTGTTCTTTCACAATGGGTTTGGAACGATCTTGCTTCCACTCACTGGTTCTCTTGTGTAAGAGATCCTTCACAGCTAAGTATAGATATGATTTTTTATGTTAATGTTTATGTGAATGATGGTTGCCTAAGTTTATGTTTCTGATTAAAGCTTTCAGTTTCAGTTTTCAATTTAGTCACTCACTAGGCTAGTAGCTTACCCTGTTTTAAATGTTTTTTTTCCAGATAGCGGTCATCTCTCCATAAGTTAAGTGCGCTGTAACTCTGCCACTTAAAGATAAATGGAAGGAAACTTAGGTGGTTATTTTGTAAATATTTTTATACGTGTTGCTTATTAGGGACTAGTTTTGAGTCTGCGGGACCCAATAAACTTTGCTGTTGCTTATACATAGTAATTTACTATGAATAGTACCCTAATATTGTCTTAAACTTCGAAGTTCAGTTAGTTCTTGAATGACATTTGTGATGTTGGGTTATTAAACATATCATCTAAGTAGTAACTGTCACATAAGTGTTGGTAACCTCTACCATCACACCTCTTTTAAGCTTAAGAGGGTAATCTAGGAGGGGGTTTGACAAGTAGTGGAAGAGTTTTCCTATTATAGATGTGGTAATTTCGAAGACGTTGAGGAAAGTAAAAACAGAGGCTTGAAAACATATAACTAAATCAATTTTGCGGTGATTTGGATAAACTTGTTGAATCAAGAAAGAAACTCATTAATTAAGGAGACGATAGTATGATGATTTTAAAGAACATAAAAATGATTACATAAGGTCAAAATGAGCAAAATTAAACTCAGGTAAACAAGAAGCATCACTAAAACCATACCACTATATTTGATAAAATATCATATATATTAATTAACGTTGTTTTTCGATATAAATTCGATAAAAAAAAAAAAAAAAAAAAAAAAAAAAAAACGTTATAGCATTGTGGACACTTCAAATTCTATATATTACACGTTGTAGCACACAATTGACCCATATATATTGGATTTCACAAACGTTGCCTCATTAAGTAGTTAAAACCGCACCGGTTCAACAAGAAGAGACTGGATAAGAACTTTGGTCCTACCCTTAGCATTTGTATATCCATCCTCATCAGAATAAAGCAAAGCAATAACTCTGGTAAGATTTAATACACACAATAAAAATGGCATTGGAACAGTGGCTGGATGAAGGCAACATTCATTTATATTCTTCCATGCATCTTCTACTTGCTTTTGAAATTCAGCACATGTTTCTTCTTTTGAGCAGCCATAATTGTTAAACATTCAACGGCAGAAGCAATATGTTCTCTTTGTTTCTCAAACTACAAAAAAAAAAAAAAAAAAGATAGCAAACATATATAAATTAGTTTAGTAGAAGGATTAAAATAACGATGGTGAGTTGTTAAAATTTTAATTTTACGGATATATTTATAAATACATCAAAAAAAAATATATATATTAATATCGATAAATATTAAGATATCTTTTAGGTGGGATTGAGGAATGATGGGATGATATAGTTGTGTTAATGTAATTGAGATAATCGGTGCATCCATTGATCCATCTCACTCTTGTGACATTGAAAAAAAGTATAGTAAAATGTTTTTGTCTATTAATGATGGATTACGATAGACATCTATTAGTGGGCAGTAGTATGTGTTAGACATCCATGAGACACTAATAGATGTTTATCGTTGTCTATAACTTATAGATAGTGACATTTTGCTTTATTTGTAAATAATTTGGTTGATTTTTCTTTATTTAAAATTAAAACAACCCTGTTAAGAATTTTAAATATCATTTAAAATAATAATTAAGATATTTTTTTATGTTATAACACCATTTAATCATTAAACTTTTAATTTTGTTCCACTTTGGTTTATGCACTTTCAATTGTCCAATTTTTGTCTCTATACTATTAATAAATGTGAATACTCTTTCCAGTTAGTTTCCTATTGCTCCTTCTCCCCCTCCCCCACAAAAAAACTTTTAGTCTCTATGAGCATTGTTATTTTATAAATTCTAAAAATATACGTATATTGTGTCTTTTTCTTACATGAATATTATAGTTATTATTGAATCAAATTCAATAAAAATTAATTTTCAATGACTAAATTTAAAATTTATTTAATGTACCGGGATTGAATTTAAGTTTTACTAAAAATATAAAGACTAAAATTGGACAATTAAAAGTATAAGGATTAAAACTGAACAAAATTCAAAGTATAGGAACCAAAAGGGTATTGAGCTAGGTCTTATATATCTTGTTAATATTTATAGTCACGTTAATTAGGATTAATAGATTATATATTTTATTTTATTTTATTAATAATTATAACAATTATATTAAACTTCAATATCAATGTCAAATTTTGTAAACTACATATACATCGATAGATATATTTCGAGATATCGATTGATGCTTTAGTCTATGTGATACTACAAAAGTGAGCTTTGTTCGGTGGTAATTAGTATGACTTTTGTCTTTAGAGGTCGGTGATTCAATCCCCACACCCACAATTGTTATACTAAGAAAAAATCATGCGACATTATTGGCTTATCCATATCTCTGGCTTTTCACTTATATATATTGTTTTTAACATTTTATAGTCATGTTAATTTGGATTAATAGATTAATTTTTCTATTATTTTATGAATATTTATAACATTTATATTAAACTTCAATGTCAATGTTAAATATCATGAACTGTAGATGTATCGACAGATATATTTCGAGGTATCGATTGTTACTAGAATCCATGTGATATTATTAGTTTATTTGAAGTAGTGAAAGTGACGCATACCTTATAGGAGACAACATCGTTTATGAGGGCTTCATGAATTTTGGGGCGCTCAGAAAGCCAATCAAATACCTCTTTAGTTGCAATGTCACCCATGCAAGCAAATGAAATAGTTGTAAGTAGTCCATAACCTGAGCTAACTAGAGCCACTTCCATGTATTCTTCAAATTTTGGTTTATACTTTTTGTTCAGCCATTCAGCTTCTTTGAAATAGGATTCGGCTTGCCTTTTCATCTATTCACACATAAATAAAGTTGAAACTTCTTAAACATGTAAAGAATGATAGCAAGATTAATGGTATTAATAGGAAATTATGAGAAGGATAATATTTAATTACCGCTTCCTACGCAAAGTAAGCACGATACAATGTTCCATCCTTCACCATCTCTTTCTCAATCTCTTCGAAAAGATCGAGCATAGTTGTATAATAAACATTCATATACTTCGGGAGTAGATTAATCATGCTTATGTCCCATTTAAAAAATTAAAGACAATGTATAACTGATTGAAGTATATATGGACTATACATATAAAATTGAAAAAGAATTTGGAAGCAAGTCGGTGGGTAAAGAAAGTAATCTGTTGATTGCTAAAGTGAAGCTGGAGTTCTTCAAATATTCCATAAGCATCATAAATATCATCCATAATTAAGATCATGGGGATCACTTTAGTCAATATTTTCCTTCCCACATTCAAATGAGGTTCAAAATATACACCCAATGCCCAAAAGTAATCCTCCACAATTCTATCTCTCGCAAATGGAAAGTTCGTTAGGACCTTCAATTCTTTCCACCACCTATACTAATTTATTATTTGCATTAATTTTATTTCAAATTTTCCAATGTTGTCAACAAAGATCAACGCTAAATGTATAAATAATTTTTTTATGAAAAAAAACAAAGAAATTAACTTTGATAAATAAGTATATCACTTTGATATCAAGTAAAATTGTATGAACATTTTCATCTCAGTTTGCTTTATATTTAGTTTTCCTTAAAACAAGGATGGGTCACTGTAAAAATCAAAATCTTGATAACATATATTTATTCTTTCTACTTTTTCATATTTCATTTGGATGACAATGAATCATTGTCATTAATCTGTTGGGTTATATGTCCCAAAATTCGCCGTTTGTAATATTATATATAATATATTTGCAACAAATATGTTATTCAACTTTTGTTCAATAAAGTTGTTTTAGAATATGTAAATCGCATCAAATTCAAAAAAATACGATCCATGGTTGTTACATGAGTACCTGGACTTTATGTGGAGACATAAGAGTAAATCAAGTTCGAGTAGATAGCCAAAATAGTATATAGTATACGGATAAGGCTTGGTACCTTGTTTTGGAAATACTATTGGATGTGGCTCACTTTATATTTAAACGATGTAATCCTCAATCATTCATGTGGAAAGGTTGTTTAACATTAATTATTAATTATTAATTATTGAATTAATATTATTATTTTTACACTTTATCTTTTTGAATTTTGTTTTCAAACTAAAATTTGAATTTTAAATTTAAAATTCAAAAGTTCAATTGAAAATGGGAAAATACATTTCCTAGAGAATAGTCGGGTAGATAAAGTGGTTGTCTATAAGATTTTGGTGTGAAGATTTAAGCTGGATTTCAGTAACGGAGGAGTTTCAACAAAGGTATAATTTATGAAACCCTATTTGATTCATATGAACATGCTTGCTAGATTGTTAAAATGGATGGAATTAGAGTGCTTAAGATCTTAATTGCTTCCGCCTCTTGCATGTTAACTCCAACATAATCATCATACGATCAACATTGATTATTAGATGCAAGTAATAAAAAAAATTATTAATAGATTAATAATACCTTTTAATGAAATCATATATGAACTTAGTTATGGTTAAGTAGCTATTTGAGTTTTAGTTCGTTTTTGAAATTGAAGCATATTATAATTGTCTCATCTACAGAAAATGCCAGTAAAGTCAGTTAGAATTATCTTTCTTGATACGAAAATGGAAGCATATCATAATGGTAGGAGTATCTACAGATTTCACATAACTCCTTTTGGTGAATTTTTCGTAATATATTGAAGTCTAGTTTTGAGAATGTAAGCAAAGACTCATTGTGGGAAGGATGTTGTTGGTATATTCCCAAATACTCTCTTGCCTTCATTCTTGTAAAACCTTTTCTAATAGGCAATTTCAGGGCATTGCTAACTTCAGTTGCAAAATGAGGATTATTGGAGTATTCAATATATGTTGTCAAAATGAGGATTATTGGAGTATTCAATGCAAAATGAGGCATTGTTCTCCATGTTCCCTCATATGTGATGCTTCATATAAGCTCAAAATTCCTCTTTCATCATTACCCAATGATTCTTAAATTTTCCACTGTTGTCCATAAATTTTGAGAATATATCTGTTTGAATTTAGACTTAAAAAAATTAATAACTAGTTCTTAAACAAATTATAATTATAATTAAATTTTTCAATGTCTAAAGTCTTTATTCATAACTTTGATTTTTCTTAAGAGCCCCTTTGATAATCGTTTAAGTCCCATTTAGAGATGAAAGTAGTGTCTATAGGTTTAATTTTCAAAAGCAAAAAACAAAAATTTTAAAAATAAAAAAAGTAGTTTTTACAAATGTGTTTTTGTTTTTAAAATTTGACTAAAAATTCAACCATTGTATAACGAAAGATGAAAATCATGGTAAGAAATCAGAAGAAAATAAGTTTAATATTCAAAAATGAAAAACATTCCAATAAAGAAGATAACATTAGTTGCGTCTTTCATAAATACAATGGTTAATTTCTTAGCCAAAATCCAAAAATAAAAACAAAATTTTTAAAGTTTTTTTTGTTTCAAAATTTGACTTGGTTTTTTAAAACATTGGTAAAAAACAGATAACAAAGAAAGAAATTTGGAGATGAAAGTAGTGTCTATAAGCTTAATTTTCAAAACAAAGAACAAAATAATTACCAAACAAGGCCAAAATGGTTACCAAAGGGGCATTAATTTTTTCTTTGTAGTTTTTCAAAACTATGCACGTTTTCTTATAACATTTTGATCACGTGGCTTATAAGAATACGAAACTGTGCACTTTTTTGTTTAATTTTCAAAATGTGACTTCATTTTTTAAAACATTCCAATAAAGAAGATAACATAACAAACAAATCAATAAATGATAAATAATATGTATATGCTTTATTTGTAGCTTTAAAAAAACCTAATTTTTAAAAACTAAAAACAAAAACAAAAATTGTTTGTGTATAACTTACCACATGAAATCCTATAACTTTGTTGCCTGATAAGTCGAAATAGAAGAGCAATAGTATGAAGATCTTCATCACCATCTTTATTCGATAAAGTGGAATAAGACATGTATAAATGTTCTAAGAGTTGGTCAATCTCATTTTTGAAATGATAAGATACACCTAATCGTTGGATTGAATCAACCAACATTAGCTTCTCTAATAGGTTTTCCACTTAAACAAGCGCCATCATCCGTATTTCTTGTTTCAACTTTCCAACTTGTTCTTTCGTTCCATCATCCACTTTTTGAAATTAAAAGAATAAAAATTTAAAATTATTGAAAATACAAAAGTATTGGATTAAAGTTATACGCGCACCATAAAAGACAACTAATTAAAAAAAAATATTCAATAAAGGCAATTTTTAAGTTTAGTTTTACCAATGCATCATCAAAGGTAAATGAAAGGAAATGATCCGTCTAAATGCTAGGATGAAAATTTACAATAGAACGCTTAGTATCAGGAATGTCATTGGCTTTCATAGTTGAAGTAGGAAAATTTGAAATTTGAAAAGACATTATTCCGTTGTCAAAATGGGGAAATAAAGAAAAAAATAAGGAGGAGGTATGTTATTCACTTGAGAGTTTGAAACTATTGGTGAGACACCTTGCGATTATAAATCATGTCTATTTATAGGCTGCTTTCCATTATATATTGTTTGTTGGCCCCAAATTCTTATCCCATCCATTCAAATCATTGCATAAACTAACCTACATTTTGTCGATGAGCCATATCTTATGTTTTCTTATTTATGAAGATTTGCCATTGGAAAGGAAATTAATATTAGAAACCCTACCATCTTGGATGTAACAAATAATATTGATGTGTTAAAGTGTGTTTAGCTTAGTGATATTGACATAAACTCCAATTTAAGAGGTCGGAAGCTCAGTCTCTCACCTTATAATTGTTGTATTAAAAAAATAATAGTGATGTGGATGTGGCCAAAGTTGTATATGACATTTTTTTTTATATTTTTCATCAACATTTGTATAAAATTGAGACATGAAATTTTTTGTTGTTGTCAACATTTAAAACTTTAGTTTCTTTAAACGAGTGGTGGATCAAAAATTTCATATTAGGGGCTACGAATTTATATACCGGTCAAAACTTTATCTCATGAATTTCTAGATTTGTGTTTATATATATTCCTTGAACCTAACTTGAAAAAAAAAAAATCTAATATACATCCTTGAATTCTCAATTTTTGTGTCTAATAAATTTGAATTTAAAAGTGTGGATCAACAGGTACACCATAATATCTCAACTAGGTTTGATAACCTGATCATATCAACAAGAAGTACATAGAGTGAAGGGCTAGAGAGAAGCTCAATTACATGAGAACAGCCAAATTTAAAGAGATAGTTGAGGGACTATAATCTTTAAAACAATTTAGATCTATAAGACCAGCCTCCAGCCAAGCTGCAAATGTACTCCCAACATGTTCAGAGAGTTTCCATAGTTTTCTTTGAAGGTCTGGTTAGTTCTCTCGTTCCAAATTGTCCATTGTAAACCTTTGTAGATTTATTCACCAAAATATATTAGAACATAACCATAATTAGTTATTTATCCAAGTTATTTAAAATAAAACTAAATATTTTCATACAATCAGTTTTCGTAAAATAATTTATGAGCACGTAAACATGGTTTTTAAATTTTTCTAGGATTAAGGAAGTATGGAAAATTTTCTTCTAGTGAAAATACAAGAATGAAAGGAATCGAAATCTTGGAAATCAATTATTTCAGTGTTTCCCTAAGGAGGTTGGGAACAATTGTCAATGTTTGCTAATTTATTATTCAAATACAGTGTATTTTAAGTATTCAAGGCAACAAACGAGACATGGTCAACCACTACACATAAATCAATTTAGGGGAACTCTGATAAAACTGACATTAACCACAAAATATCTTTATCTTGAACAATCCTAATAAGATTCAAATTGGTAGAATCAATCCGGTACATTGTTAAACGAGATATAGTTAACTCACCAGATGGAAAAATTTTACCTTCGATATATGTCAAAAATTGTTGGAAAGATGAATTTGATGGAATATGTGCCTCAAAATTTCGAAAAATCATAGTAATGAGAATTCTCATCCTATCGATCATCAAAGAGGAGTCTAATCCATTGTAAAGTCATAGCAAAAATACTAGCTTGTTAAAGAAACCAAAACAAAACCAAAATCGATGAACATTTTATGTGAGTAACAAAAGTTATGACCATTTTTTATGAAGTGATATTTTTTTTCCAAATCGTTAAAATAATAGCAAAAGCAGTATATAAACTAATTTATTAAGAATATGATAATGTACAAATAATTTATCAAGAATGTATGTATAAAATTATGAAAAGTAGTTTAAAGATTTGAATAAAATTGAATACATGTAAAGTAATGAAAAAACATTCAAAGATTTGTATAAAATATATAAATAAAATAAAATTTAATAATATATGGATATTAAAAATATAAATGTGGTAGAAAAATCTTGATATTTAATTAACGTGAGATTAATTCTAAAATGGTTAAACAAAATCTATAATAATAATAAAATATGAAGATTATGTTTACTACATGAGCAAAATTAGGAGGGCAATTGTTGTTAAGGATGTCAATAGTTACCGTATATATATAACTCGACCATGTTTTTTTTTCTACAATTACTACTATTTGTAGTTTCGTCAATTTGGGAGTATCTGATAATACTGACATCAACAACAAAATATTTTTATCTTAAACAATATTTGAATTGGCATAACCAATCCGATATATTGTCAAACGAAATATAGTTAACTCAGCGGAGGAAAAGTTTTACCTTGGATATATTCCACAAATTATTGGAACGATGAATTTATGGAATATGGATCTCAAAATTTTGAAAATCATGGTAGTAAGAATTCTCATCCGATCTACAATCAAAGAGGAGTCTAATCTATTGTAAAGTCATAGCAAAAACAGTATTTCATTAAACAAACCACAACAAAAGCTAAATCGACGAACACTTTATGTGAGTAACAAAAGTTATTGCCATTCTTTTACAAAGTGATATTTCGTTTTTTCCAAATTATTAAAATAATAGAAAGAACAGTAAATAAAACTAATTTATTTAGAATATGAGAATGTACAACTAATTTATTAAGAATATATGTATAAAATTATGAAAAACAATTTAAAGATTTGAATAAGATTGAATACGTATAAACGAATAATCAATCATTCAATGATTTGAATAAAATATATAGATAAAATAAAATTTAATAATATATAGATATTTAAAATATAAATTTGGTAGAAAAATATGGATATTTAATTAAGATGAGATTAATTTGAGAAGTGGTTAAACAGAATTTGAAATAATAATAAAATATGGAGATTATGCATGACCAAAATTAGGAAGTAGTTGTTGAAGAATAGGAGCAATCACTCTGTATACCCTATTTTTTATTCTATAATTTTGCCATCCATAAATCTTATTCATAAGTGTTTTTGGAATTTTTCAGATCGAAACCTTAAATTTTAAGGTATGTCCTATTGCCCCAAACTGAATCCCTATACAGGCCTCTGCTAATTCCCATTTACATTTGGGCCTACATGTGAGCTTTGGACGACAACCTTTCACGAGATTCGTATTCTTGTTAGCCAACCATTTTGAAGGACACGCCTCAGTCTTATCTCTTTCGATCAACATTTTCAAACCATTAATTTGTAAAGCCATAAAGTTCAGTTGTCTTTGTCCTCACATAAGGTTATGGCAACATCTCATTCGAGAGTTGTCAATCATGGTGGAGCCAGATTTTTTTTTTTGGGGTCATTCAAATTTTTTTTGGGTGGATCGAAGATTCCCTATAAGTTATATTTGGATCATTGAGTTTTTTAATTCGACATTTTAGACTACCGAAAGCCTATTTGAGAATGTTTACAATGAAAGTTACCAAAGATCTTCGTTTCTCAAACTCTAGCTTGTTCACAAATCAAATACAGTAAGTCGTTCCTAGATCCATGTGATTTACTTGTGCATTCAATTTGCATTGGGTTATGGTGGAGTTTTTAGCTCGTTCCATGTCAAATTTACTAGAATTGGATAGTATCCCAAAGAGAAGAAGTATTCCTAATTTCTTTATTTTGTATGGGAAAATAGGAAAATTTTCATATGTAATTCATCTACAAAGATAAGACATTAATGATGAACCAAATCAAGTGACCAATTACAAACAATACAAACAATAATAAGAAAAGGAAAACGATTCTATTTTTGAATTATTAATAATATAGGTCTATACGGATTCGAACGGTAAACTTTCTCGGTAAAACGGATCAAACTTATTATTATCATAATGATTTTAACTGTTTCAAATACCAAACATGCATTTTTTTTTTTTTTTTTTTGCATTGGGCTTTTTCATACAACCTTTAGTTTTTCGGTTAACTTTATGATATATAGGGCTAATGGAACAATCTTTCTTTTTATTATTATTATTTTTAAGTTGATGGGCTAAAATATAATAATTTATTAACTTCAATTTGCTGATGTGAAAAAAAAATCGACGTCATAGACTATAGAGCAACTTGCAAGGGGATAGCTCTGCTATACCAACGAACATGGTATTTTCAAAAGAAATAGGGAAGATGATACACACCTTCAAACCACACATTTTCAATTTCAATTTCCGCTGTTTTACCCTGTTTTAATCACTGATCTAGGAGAAAAAGGAGAGGAAGGAAAAAGAAAAGCGTTGGGAGAATTACAAATAACAGAGGATGTTAGAGTAAATATCGAAAAACAAGTCGGTAAACAATTAGCTCGAGACACAAATATCTTACTCTCTTTAGGAAGATTTGACCCCTCTACAACGTGAATTAGATTACAAACTATCTCATAATGATAAATATAATATCTCATATTTTATTAAATAAATAAATTATTTGTACATTATAACTACAAACTATAGGACCCACGAAATTTAGGGCATCCACCCCAACACCTGAAACTTCAGTTATTGCCTTCATCCTCATACAACACCGTCGATAGCGTTGGGTGGAGGAGCATTAATATAGCGAACGAGATAATTAGGCTAAGTTCAAAGCCAAACAAGGGAAGTCCATCCATTAAAGATGAGAGATCTCTCTCCAAAAACCAAAGTTCTATACTTAAATGGTTAATCAAAAGTTTTATATTACAACCTTAAATTTGTAATTTATAGCCTTGCAAGAAAATAACATAATTAACTAATTAATTCTAAGCTAGTAATTAAACACTAATTAACAATAAAAAAACAGGAAATTAAAAAATACTAATTAACCTATAATTATCCTCATCATACATCTACAGTCATTTTGCTCCTTTTGACCTAAGTTTCTCATTAGGACTTCAATTAAATATACAAAGCATAATATCGAGCCTGAATTAAGCTGAGTAGATAACATTTTCTTTAACCCATCTTCAACTACATTTTTTTTACATAAAAGGAAAAAAAACTCTCTCTTTAGTTCAAGTGAAACTCAAAATTTTAAAAAAGTTATTAAATATGAAAAAAAATGTAACATAATCCCACTCAATTTTTAATATTTTAAATAGGCATACAAATTTGACAAAAAGAAAGATAACTATGCATCAAAAAAGTATGACACTACATTAAACATTTATTAGTGAAATGATAATCTCTATTTCACCCTTAGTAGTGGTCTCTAACTTAAACTCTAATGGTAAAGAAAAAATAGAAAACTTATTATCAAGAAATAATTATCTAGATATTGACAAGAGCTTTATTTGTTAGCACTTTAAGGCCTCATGCTGATCCCAGAATTTCTTGATTGCATTTATGAATTAGTCTCATATCCTCATAAAGAGTGTTTCCACTCTCACACTTGTACAGATAAAAATTTTCAATGGTCCCCCTATAACATAAGACACCCAACTCATAAGAACTATAAATTTTGTTAAGAGTTTAATGAAAAACTCAACCCTCCATATTGTTACAGAATAATGCACTCACATTATAGGGATAGATCAAAATATAAAGATAGTGCATTTCTCCACCACTTTAGAATTCATTTTCCCTTTGAACCTAGTTCATAAAATCTCTTACCACAAGTTGAGTATCCTTATATATTGCTTATGATACTTATAAAGGTTTCATCCCCATCCCCTTCGATGTGTTATAGAGGCTTTCTTTAGTTAAGGCTCCGTTAATGGATCTGTAAGTTTATAACAAGATTTAGTATAATTCATATCAATGATCTCGTTACTCAAACAAAATCTCACAGTACTATGTTTTCTTCTTATAAATCTTCATTTATCGTTATAATTTTTTTTTACTCTACCAATCGTGGCAATACTATCACAATTTATCAAGATAGGAGGTATTGGTTTCTCCCATATTTGAATTTCATATAATAAATCTCTTAGCCTTGTTTCCTTACTAGCTTAATCTAAAGCAATAACATCTACTTCAATAGTAAAGTTGGCAATAATTGTTTGTTTTTTAAGTTTCCAATAAATAGCAAGATCTCCCAAGATAAAAATATACCCTATAGTAGATTGAGAATCACTTAACGATGTGTTCCACTCAGCATAAGAAAACACTTTCAATAAGAACATGATTTTTTTATGAAGTAAGCCTTATCTTTTTATTCCCAATAAGTATTTCATGACATGATCAATGACATGTCAATGCTATTTAGTTATAAACCTATCAAAAGAACTCATACTACATATGTAATGTCAGATCTTGTACAATCAATTGCATATCCTATTTACTAGTATGCTCCTTTTGATTAATTACATCACTTTCATTTTCAATGGAAAATAAGTGAACACCTGAATCAAATAGAGTAAACACATGTTTACCATCAAAATAATTGTACTTTATGAATATTTCCACAATAAAATGTGATTTTTCAAGAAAAAATCCGTCTGGATTTTTCGTTATTTTCATACCCATAATAAAATTACCCTCGCCAACATTTTTCATATCAAAGTGATTTCTCAACAAAATTTTTGTTACATTTATAACAAATATATTTAAGCCAAAAATCATCCAATCATCAACATTTAGGCCAATAATAAACAGAGAATCTTCCTATTATTTATGATAGATGTGTTTATCACATTCATTTGGTTTATAGCTATTATTTAACATGCAAGAATCAAAATTTTCATCTCACTACTTTGGAGCTTGTTTTAAGTTTTATAGAGATCTAGTAGGTTTACATACTTTTTTATCTTGCTCAGCCTGTACAAAACCTTTAGGCTATTCCATGGAAATTTCTTATTCTGAATCACCATTTAGAAAAATTGTTTACACATCCATTAGATGAGCATTTATATAAAAAAAAAATTGCAGTAATTGTTATGGGACTTTTTATAGTCTTTTTGTAGGGCTATAATGGATGTTATAGTAGAGTATGGAGATATAGCATTTATACATGACTATGAAAACATTCGATAGTGTTAGTCATAAAGCTATCTTTAACATATAATAGCTTGCTCTCAATTCTATCATTACTATATAATAGCCTTTTCTTAATGCTTTCTTTGACATATGATAACCTTTTTTTAAGACTGTTATATCATATATTATTTGCAAAGGAAGGTTATTATATCATATATATAGCTTAATCTTATGCTATACCAAACAATGTTGAACTTATGCCTATTTACATCACAAGCATTTGTGTTTAGTTCAATAGACACATGAAATACTTCATAAAGTATGCATTAAATACATGACTTCCTTTCATTATTGAAATTTAGTAATCAATTTACATTGAAAACTAAAAAAAAAATCCAATAATACAAGAAATACATCAAATGTAATTTGCAACTATACAACCGTCATAAAGTACAAAATTCATCAAGTGTTGAGGGTTATAGCATCATGAATTGATCTTCTATCTTTAATATTTACGCAATTAAAGGTATCATTTCATCCACCCACATTAAAAAAATGAATTAACATCAATTTGGCTCACAAAACCAACATAGATAATAGGCTTTAAATGAAGAGTAGTCACCAAACTATAGAAAACAAAATCATTTAGTTTCTATAAACAACTTGCCTTATTCATCCCATCCCCCTCTAAAGAAACAAGATTATAAATTAATGAGATAAGATGACATGGTTGTGTTCTTTAATCCTAATAAATGGAACTCATATCTTTATTGTTCATCTCCTAACTCTCCTTTTGTATATGATTATCAATATCATCTGCAGAGATTAAACAAAAGATATCAATATGGAAGATTTCTTATAACAAAATTTAGATCTCAATAATTTTTAAGACAACATGATCAAGCAATTTTCAGAACCAAGTTCATGAGTAAGCAATGAAAAACTGGCTCATAAATGTACCTTAAAATTGCTCTAGTCTTCACATGTAATATGCATCCTATAGTCTTCACATTTAACTATCAAACCAATCTCGTATAATTGATTGTTGCATATATATATGTGTGTGTGTGTGTGTACGTACGTATGTATGTATATGTGTATATGCATATGTATATATTATTGTTGAATCAACACCAGCATGCAGTGGAAGGTAATAGGATCCATAAGCATTCTAATTCATTAATTTTTGTTGAAAAGAAACATGCTAAAACTGAGTATAATGGGTTTCAAGAACATACCTTGGCCGAACCATTTTTAAAATTTTAGAAACAAAAAATGAGAACAAGAAATAAAAAATAATGGGAACAAGAAAGAGAAAAGAAGAACGTTGTCTAACATAACTTAAATAAACCAAGTTTTTTTAATTGAATAAACAAACAAGTTATCCATCACTATATTATTTTATTTTATTAATCTTTAGTTATAACATTCTAATTAAACAATTTTTTCTTTTTGCCATAGATATACGTAAAAATTAAAAGTAATTACAAATATAACAAAATTTACCTTCAGCCTTTAGAAAATTTCCCAAAAGCTAGCTCATTAAAGGCATAAAAAAATACTGAAGGCACGATTTTCTGCCTTAGCAATAGATAGTGATAGACTTTTATTGGTGTCTATCTTGATAAACTGTAATAGACTCTTATAGAAGTAAATAGAAGTTATCATTGTTTTATTTTTTATTTTTTAATTTCAACCTTATCAACTATTATCGATGATAGACTTTTTCTTACCAAAATTACCATATCCCGTGTTCCTATAGCAACTAACCCATATGCCTTACTTTTTGTACCTCAATTAGCTACATTCTATTGGACCTCTCTAGTAAGCAATGGGGACTTCACTTATTTTCTAAAATTAGAGTTTATTTTCTTCCAACATAAGATTCAACAAAATTCTCATACGACAAGGACAAAGACGTTAACAAAATGAAGACATCATCCTCATCATCCAACTTATTTTCTACGCTATGCAAATCTAATAAAATTTTATTTAATTGGTCTAGATGATTTCAGAGGGGACGTATCTTCCTACATGCATAGATGATATTGATATTGCTTTAGAAGCAATTTCTTAGTTTAAGAATTTTTCATGTAAAGGCTTTCCAACTTCAACCAAAGACTAGGACACTTTCTTCATCTATGACCTCGATGATATTGTCATCAGTGAAACACAATATGATAGTCGAATGGGCCTTCTCCTCTAGATTATGCCATTCTTCGTCATATTTGGCTACTTTCTTCGATTTATAAGTCAGTAGTGTCCACAATCCCTACTGCTTTAGTAGGGATAACATCTTGATATGTCATAAATCGAAACTCTTCCGCCCAATGAATTTATCGATTTTCATATTCACGGCTAACAACTTAATTTGTATAAGAGATGCATAATTTCAAGTTCAAACTGTTAGACTCTGATACAAATGTGTTATGAAATCAACAACTAAAGAATACATAATAAATGTACAAATAGAGAATTGACACACAAATTTTCGTGGTTCACTACCAATATGTTAGTTAAATTCACGAGACACATGGAGAACAATTTTATTAGCAAGAATAATACAAAATTACATAATGAAGGCACCTCTATAATTTAGAGAGTTTATATAGCACACTTCTCTAAACTCTAGGGTCATAAACATAAATAACATAAAGATGACAAATATATAAATAACTTAGATTTCAAGGACGTTACCACCACAATTGATTGTTCAAAATGTTAGATATGAGATTCAAGGCATTCCAATAGTCATAAAGCCTAATGTGCTTCAAATGTCTTCTAACTGTCTTCATATAGTGTTTGTTTTTCTCGAGTTTTTAAAAACTCTCTTACTTTTCTTATGCACGTGAATATTCATGCTTCTAATTCATGTTAGTGAATGAATATGACTAAATGGATTGGACTTGTTTTAAATATAGACAAATAAACTAAAATATTTACAAAATATAGCAGAATTTAAAACTATCAATGATAGACGTTGATAGACACTGATAGACTTATATCAGTGTTTATCAATGTCTATCAGTGTCTATCAATGATAGTTCTAAACTTTTGCAATATCCTGTAAATATTTTCAACAGTTCTACCATTTAAAATAATTTCCCAAATGGATGACTGTATGTCTAAAATGAAGGTAGTTTCTTGTATGTATGGGAATGGGCATGATTGACTTTGGACCCACGAATTTTTGCACATGGGCTTATTCTAATTCTTTTTACTACGCTCAAATTACTTATGACTATTCATTCAACCATACTTTTTCGGGAGCTCCGGTTGAAGTAGATTTGAATTCAATCGCCATATGACATAATTTGATTCAAATCGCTAACTTAGCTTTCTTGTCTAAGAATTTAATTTGAATGACACATGTAACTTACCTTCATATATCTCTTAGTTAATTTCAAGATATCGAGTTGTGGTGCTGGAAATCAAATAGTTTATCTTGATTATTCATTGCAATCTTCATTGTAGTAGAACCTACACTTGTAGAAAACCGGACGTAGTCTCGAGTTTGAGACGGACCAGTATAATTTTTTATGTTTTTTTGGCTAGAAGTGAAAATGTTAGATATAATTCCGTTTTCGCATTTTATTTATACCTTATTATAAATTTCCAACATTTTCTTTTATTCTTCTTAATCTTGTGAATACATTCTAGGAAATATCACAAATTAAATCATCTTAAGTGAACAATATTGTTTTTGAGTGTACATCAACGCACGTAAAAAAAAAAAAAAAAAAAAATAATATATCATTTTCATTACCTTTTTCCTTTTATTTTTTGGATAAACAATTTTCGTTACAGGTTGTAGATTTGAGACGTTCAGATTTTTTGATCTAAAACGGCTGCTCTTGATTTACGATAACAAAGATTTGAAATGGTTGTTTCACTTCTATTTTTTTTTTTTTTTATTTTCTCTGAGCAAACCGTCTCTTAATCTAATCCTTATCTGATGAGTGCTCGTTCGAGAAGAATTTTGTGTTAATATTGAAAATACTAACTATTTAATCGAACATCAAACATAGAGTGGACTATAATAGTCACTCCATTATAATCCAATATGGTCAGCATATATGAAATAAAAATGAATATGCATATATAGCATATTTCAATTGAAGAAAGAAAGGTTTTAATAATGTATAAAACTCACGACAAATTAAATTAATCATGACAATATTTAGGGTAAGAAAACTATATGCATAAGGAAAAATAGATTAAAAAAAATATTGATATCTTTCAACTTTCTCCTAGAATGAGTTTAGCTTAGTGGTATTGATATAGTTCAACGGTTGTTGTCCTAAAAAAATAGTTGAGATAAATATGCAAAAATATTAAAAATTGTAATATTAATTATCAAATATTTGTTTTTCTTTTTTGTTATTTTTTCATACCTGATTACACAAAGCAGTTTACATTTACACATAGAATTTACTCTTGAAATACATCAAGAAAACTTGAATTATACGATGATTTTAAATATGAAAACATAACTTGATCGATTTCATTAATAACATAAATAAAAATAATTTATTTAAAAATCGATTTCATTATTGCCCAATGATTTAAAAACATGACACGTTTGAAAAGTTGACGGACAGAAACCAAGGCTATGGTTCTCCTTAAAAAAAATATCAATATCGATCAATCAATAGAATTGTAAAATTCATTTGAATTAATAGTGAATATAATTTTTAAGTTAATACGTTGTTTAATCCCTAAACTTTGAGTTTCGTTTCATTTTTGTTTATGTAATTTCAATTGTCTTATTTTTTGTCTCTATATTTTCGATAAATCTAAATAATTAGTTCTTTCAGTTAGTTTCTTGTCGATTGTTTTTTCCTAAAAACATTAGTCTCTATGAGCATTGCTGTTTTATAAACTATGAGAATATATTTGATAACTTGTATTTATTCAAGTTATTCTCTCTTAATATTCTGAGAATAGAGGCAAAGTTACTTTCCATGCGTTCAATAAATTCAAATGAAAGGCTTGCTTAAACGTACGTCATTAATGAGCTAGATATGCAGGAATGTAGACAAAAACAAAGAAAAAGTAGCTATGCATTGGATCCGAAGAAAAATCATGTGGCCAAAAGTTTCATGAAGCAAAGATATCCAAGCAAGACAACGGCAATACTAACACTCAATGATTTAAAAACATGACACGTTTACAAAGTTGTCAGACAGAAAACAAGGTTGTCAATGCTGTCGCATGACGATATTTTTCACCATATGTTCATTTTTGAAGGACAAATTGGAAAGTGGAAGGGACAACACATCCATACAACGCCAATCAATTAGCGGCCAAAATCTGACATAGGACAGTGATGACAAAATAAGCCATCTGCAAGGATCTCTTCCTGATTTTCCCTAGTGGGTAATAATAATTTCTTTTGAAACTTTGTATTTTGTTTAAAAATTATTCTCGAATTTCTTAAATTCCAATAGTACGTAGTATTCTTAATTTTTCAGAAATAAATTAAAACGTTTTTGGATAGCAATTGTTTGTATTTTGTCTAAAAAATATCGGTGAACTTTAAAAAATTCAATAGTATTTTTAAACGTTCAAAATCTATCTAAAAATATTAGTTCAAATTTAATAAAAACATATCAAAATTAGTAATTATGAGAATTAAAATATAAAAATATTGAATATAACATTTTTTGTTAATTTATTTCTAAAATTTAATTACAAGCACTTTGATTCTAATTTTATTTTTTTTAATTGATTTTAACATGTGAATGGTGTGAAGATTCAAATTTCTAATCTCTCGATTCTTCATTAAATGTCTTAAAATTTAGTTAATGTTGATAATATTTTTAAAAATTTTGCTATTATTTATAAATATTTTAAGTAGTTTTGTCATTTAAAATAATTTTTTATTTTTTTTTTTGTTATATATCAAACATTATTATCTTGATGAAAAATAAAATAGGCATATTGGATCTCAATCTCAATGGAGTAATTAACTTACCGCCCAATGATTTTTTTACTTTTTTAAACAAAAAAAGTAAAAAATTCGCCCTCCTTCTATGTAACTCCTATAGCGTTGTGTGTCACCTTTTTCCACTTTTTAGTTCATTTTTTTTTTTTTCCTTCCTCAATTCTAATTTTTAAAAATTTATACATTTAGTGTGGGAGAGCACATAGTCTAGTAGATTTAGTGATTTTGAATGCATGATGAGAGATCAAGCTTGTACCATAGTTTTTTTGGATTGATAAGAGGAATAATAAATTTTAATTTTTCATTCCAAGAAATAGTAAAACAACTTTGTTTTTGGAAAAATGGAAAAACAACTTAAAAATAAATAATTACGAATTTGTAAGAGTAAAAACTGCCCCAAACAATGCAAATGAGATGTTACTACATACCTTATTAAGAAATATTCTTAAATATTCTGTAATTAAAAATACCTAAATTTATCAAATATTTTTAATAAGTTGGAACACATGTCAACAAAAAATAAATAAATTTTGAACTCTAGCAGTCAATTCATCTTCCCCATAAGTAAAAGATCTTTTTGCATCAATTACTTCCAACCTTAAAGGAATAACCAAACACTCTTCATTGCCCTCACACTAATCTCAGAACAGAACCAAACTCTTTCCACGACTCCAAACAAATCGCAAAATTGAATAAAAACTCTCCATTTTTCAATTATCATGTTACTCCATCATTATTTAGAAACTTCATAAGAAAAATCCATAATCCGAAAATGAGATCGTCGAATATTAGTGGTGATCTAATCATTGTTTTGAAGAAAAAGATCATTATACAACCGTTCAAACACCGAAATACATGCATTAGAGATTCAGAGACGAATCGAAGTTCCTAAAATCTACAAAGTGGTGCTTAGAACGTTTTTTTAGGCTGATTTCGTTGATAAAGGTAAAGAATTATGAACTAAACCCTATATTTCATGTTTAAAACAAAATTAAAATAAACATAATGATGTTTCCAAATTTTATTATAAGAAAAATTTGTAAGAAGAAGAAGAGATTTATCCTTATATTTCATGTCCAAAACGAAAATATAATAAAGTTAATGTTAAAAATAATTTTAAATTCGTATGATTTACCTATGATGAACATAAATCAAATATAAATATAAAAAGTCATATTTAGGAAAGTAATATAATTTCAGATTTGAAATTTCAAATCAACATTTGAAGAGAGAAGATTCTTTAAACAGAAATTTGAAGAATTTTCAAATTAAAAAACGAAATATATGCCAAAATATTTGCACAAAAAGAGGAATTAATAAATATTTGAAAGAAAATAAAAAGAGCCCGAATTATGAATTTGATAAATTAATTATATTAAAATTAATGAAGTTGATGGATTAATTACACGGTAATTAAAGAAGTTGTGAAGGGCATTTTACAATTAATTGGAAATCATGAACTCGCGTGTGTTTCATGCGTTTCTTATAATTTTGACACGCTCCAAAGTCTAAGCAGCGTGAATTTCTATCAACATTGCGGTGCAACCACAATTTTCTAAATAAGATATTTGTCACCTCGGGTAAGGGTGTAGTGATTCCCACTCATTTTAGTCCAATTTCTCTCTACTTTTTCTCTGGTCTTCATCCTCGATGTATCAAAATTCAATCTCCTTGATCGACATGTCAATGAGGAGCTATGGTACTCACTATAGTTCAGGCATAGAGTTGGTTTTCCTCAATACTGTAACTTCGGATATTTAGATCAATTACATAATTCCATGATTCTGTCTTTGGATTCCTTTTCTATCTTCCATGTTCTATGATCATTAGCTAGGTATCAAATCAAAATTGGTTACGTATAATTGTGATTCAACCAAACTGGCAAAAAGGTAGATTTGCTTGTTATATTATTTTAATCACCTTAGAAAGAACCATGATGAATATTAGTTTAAGTTGTTCCTAATTGATATTCACCTTAACATAATCTCTATTTGTAATGCAGTTAGTCGTAATTGATTATGATGCCTTTCATCTAATTTAATCAGCTAATTTCATTAACTGGACTCTCTCCCGCCTTTTCTAGGTAAGTTGGCTAAGCTTAGACAATATATGAATTAATTTTATAATCTATGATCAAGTTATAATTTGGGAAACAACTTGTTATTTACCTAGAGCTGTAAACTACTTATTAGAGAAATTCAAAAGTTTTATGGGTTTGACCCGTTGCTACCACTGCTACATATTTAGTGGAAACAATTTAAATTATTTGGTCTGAATTTAGATGAAGAAATCCATCCGACCAAATTGGTGTCGTTCCTGGGGAATTAAGTAGTTTGTCTATTGAAATGTTTTTAGTTATTCATTCGTTCTTGAAAATTTTCTCTCTTTGTATGACCCGCTCCTCCCAAGGATCTAATTTATTGTATTTTGCAAGGGGAGACGAATGTAACACCCGAACCTTCACAGAATTCTTTAGGCAAAGAGAAAAACTCGAAATTCAAGCCTTGAGAGGAAAAGATACTATAGTGCCTATTCCTTGGAAGAAATAGAAGTATTTAAGAAAAATTTCTAAATTTTGGAGGCACAATAGTATGAGGTAGGATTTTGGCTAAGTATGTAAATTATGCTCTGAAATCATAGCATAGTAGAAAATATAGCTAAGTGTTCAAGCTATAATGTGAACTTAGAAGAACTCCAAATTGGTCTAGGAAAGTGAAAAATTGACTAAGTACTAAGGATATGAGGAGTAAAGACTTAACCTTGGAGAAGACATTTCAAGTGGAACTTATTCTTGGAGAAAAAAGAAGACTTGGATGCATTTAAGGGTACGATTGTACATGATGGGCACATACCAAGGGGACTTCGGACACATATGAAGTGTTGTTGTGAGATGTTTGATCAAGGGAAAACCTGATGAAAGAAGTGGTTGTGTTGGAAGACCATGCATGAAACTATGCACCACCGAGGGAGGAAATTAAGGTTGAACGCATAAGAGAAGATTGGTGGGTTCATAGGGGATCCAAGGGAGAGAAGTTGGCTAAATGTTGGGCAGCATAAGACACCACAGGAGGAGGAAACCCTCAAAAGGGAAGGGTTGGACACATAAATGGAAGCTTGGACGCTGATAGCATCGAAAATGTGCTATTTTCCTCTTCTTAATTCTAGGTCGTTACTATGTTTAATGTGTTTACTTGATGATTTTATAGGTATTGAGCATCGTGGAGGTAGAATCAGTCATTAGAGCTATGTGGGGTTAATTTGGAGCAATTAAGAGCTAATTTGAGCAACCGGACTTCAAACGGACATAAACGGAAGAAAACACCCCTTGACGGAGCGTTGTGCAACACCGTAAGGAAGTAGCTAACTATTTTAGGTAAAACAGGGCAGCATTGCAATGTTACATGTAGCGTTGCAACGCTACGAACATCATGACAGACGTGCGCGCAAGGCAAGATAGCATTGCAACGCTTCTTGCAGTGGTGCGATGGTACGACCAACTTCTATATATATATATATATATATATCTCCACTTTAGGTTAGAATAATTCGCCCACCTTCGGCCTCCAGCCGAATTTCCCCTCTCTTCTCTCATCCACTTTGTGTTTTGGGTGTTTCTTTAGTAATTTATCGAGTAGATGTCAGATTGTGTTTTGTGATTAACTTGTAATATGTGACATATAATTATATGTTAATCCCAATTGAAGCAACAGGTTAGTTAGGTAAAAAAAACACTGCTCCTATCAACGTAAAGAAAAACCATATTGATTGTTTAATTAGATGTTTGAAGTTAAACACTCATCTTAGCATAATCCCTATAACTCAATGCAATAAAGTGCAAGAAAAGTAAAGATAGAAGTGCAATTACTCGAGATATCTTGGTTTAGAGGAATGGGTTCACCCAATGTAATTTAGATCATTGAACCAATTTATGACTTAAACTTCTTGTTTATGCTTAGCCTAATTGATTAGAATCCCAATTAATGGTCCTAATTATCTAATTAGTCAAAATGCACAGAAAATGAATCTGCTCCATAAAAATTATCAAATCGTATTAAGTTCTAGGGATTACGCTAAGATGGGTGTTTAAACTAAAATTGGGAAACAATTTCACTTTCGTCTAGGTTTTTCACAATCCTTCATTTTCCTAGCTGGCTAGTGTTATCAGCAGGCTAGACACTTGGTATGAAAAGCTCCCTTCCCAGACAGTGTCTGAGGTTCGTAATGTCAGTGCCATTTCTACTGTTTGCTACATTGATAACTCCTTGATACCTACTGTTGAGCTAGTTGAGGTGGTGAGTGAAGAGGATACCGATGAGAAGATTGTCAGCCTGCCCAAAAGACGTGCGGTAAGATTTAAAAGCTAAAATCACTCATACTCCTTTTCCTGACAGGTTGACTGTTGCTCAGGGAGGACCACTCGAGGAGAAGGTGAAACCTATTCAATTTTTTGGAGAAAGAGCCCTACTACAAAGGGCATGTAAGTTTTGGTTGAAGTTCCTAGAAAGAAAGAGAATGAAGAAGTCAGAGATGAGGTAGTCTTTTCAAGTAATCTACCTGTTAAGCAAGAGAATCTTGGTACGTTTTTTGTATCCTCTCAAATAGGTACTGGAAGATTTGGGTATGTCATGATAGATATAGGGTCTACTAAAAACATTATGCCAGCTCCTATTTATTCTAAGTTTTAGTCTCACATCCTGCACCATGCTGATATTTTGGTGTAGTTAACTAACCATTATTTGGTTACGCCAGTAGGTTTAGTTAATGATATGTTTGTTAGAGTCAAAGGCCTAATTTTTCTTTTTATCATTTGATATAATTAATATGAATTTTGACACCCCTTCTTCAAAATTATTTGTGCTATTACTAAAGTAAGAAATTTCGTGCATTTATAGTTTTTTTTGCGCCTTGAATGAGCTAACTTTTGAAAAATTGTCTATAGATTGAAGGTAAATTTTTCTATATTTGTGATTAATTTTAATGTTTAATGTTTAGTAATATCTTAGCGTCATTTTGTTGTATATGCAAGGAGCTCACAATAATATTAGAATAGAGGCATTTTTAAATATAAAAAATATTTAAAAATATTTACACTTTATAATAAAAAGTTTCAAAAAGTAAATATTTTTTAGATTTTTCTAATTATAAGAATTTTCCATTAGAATACTCATATCTAAATATTAAGGCAAATATAAAAAAAACATGTTTAATTAGAATATCTATATCTAAAGATTAATAAATTAAAATAATATTGTAATGGATAACTTGTTTGTTTATTTGACAAAAATATGTTTTTTTTATTGAAGTTACGTTAGACAACGTTTTTTTTACTATTTATGGTTCTCATTTTTTTTATTTTTTATTTGTAAAGAACATGTTTGTTTGGTAATCTATCTCATTTTTTATTTTTTCAATTTTAAAAATGTTTTTAATTAAAATTTAGATTAAATTTCATAAATTATGGGTTCGTTTGATAATGTTTCAGTTTCATGTTTCCTGTTTTTTATCTCATTTTTTAAAAATCTAATTTGTTTAATAATCGTTTTCGTTTTTTATTTTTAAAATTTGAGAACTAAAAATGGGTCAAATTCGATAAACTACACAAAGTAATTTTTTTCTATTTTGTTTCTGTTTTATTGTAATTTATTTCTAATATGAACCAAAAAAAGTAGGGTTCGTTTGTTTGCAGGTTGGTAGGCAGCCTCCTTCAAACTCTTTCAAACTTCATTGTCTTTGGTTTGATCCTTCATAAAAGGCTAAGTGAGATATTTTTATTTTGTTTTCTTTTTTTCCAGTTTTTAAATTTCTTTCTTTTTTCTATTATTTTTTCTATATTTCTTTCTTTCTTTTATTTATTGTTTATTTTATTTATAATTTTCATATTTTAATTTATATATTATTTTGATTTTCAAATTTCAAATTTCTAATGCGTAGATTTAACTATTTTTTTATTTTGAATTTTAAATTTTAAATTTTTATTTTTGTAAGATGCATGTTTGTATATTATTCTTTTTTTTAGTACATTCTAGATTTTTATAATATATAAAATTTGTTTACTTATATTATTTTTCAAACACAACGTCGACATTTACATGATAATATAATTGAGATGGATTTAAGTCGATATCATTTAAGACAAACGACTTGAGTGAGAAATAATATTGCAAATCAAATTTTAGCAACATATATCTGAATGTTAGAAGCAATTGCATTATCTTTATTAGTTTTGAATCGGGATTTATGTGTGTTTGATAATGGAAATATTAAATAATTATTTTTCTATATTTTAATGAATACTATATATTTTTATTTTACATAATTAAATTATATTTAAATATGAAAAGGAAGAAAGTTTAAACTATGAACAATGAGAAATGTAAGGAAAAAAAAATATAAGGAAAAAGAAATAACAAATGATTATCTAACAAGTTTTTTTTTTCTTTTGTTCTTCCTCAAGAAACAAGAATCATAAATAGTTACTAAAGATATTTTTGTTTTTAATTTTTTTTAAAATAGGAAATTAAAAATAGTAAACAAGAAACGAAAACTTTACTACATTTTTCTTCTTGCCTCCTTTTTTCTATTTATTAGTATTTATATTGGTTCTATTAACAACATTCTATTACTGTAGTTAGTTTGTTAGTATATTTTTTGTATTATAGTTAATAGTTAGTTTAATTGTAGTTAAACTAACCTCAATCCAAACCGCCTTATATATATATATATAAGAAAGGTAGCAAGATTGAAATTAAATAGAAAATTATGAGATGAAGGAAGATTTTTACTGCTTCCTTTACAAAGTGAGCGCCATACGATCCTCCATCTTTCACCATCTCTTTACCAACGTTGTCAAAAAGTTCGAGCAGAATTGTATAATAAACTTTCATATAGTCCGGAGTAAATTAATCTTTGCTTATATCCCATCTAAAAAATTAAAGGCATTATATAACTTATTAAAGCGTCCTAAATTTTATTTTAAGTATATATGGACTATACATATAAAATTGAAAAATGTTTTCTGTTTTAAATTGCTAAAGTTATGATGATTAATTTCTTACCATTTTGTTTATTTTGGAAATTACCTCTGCAAAGCATTTTGACAATTTTCTGAATGAATTTTAAAATCTATCATATATAAACAGTGAAATTTTACTATATCTGAAAATATTTTCATTCATTTTCTTATATTTGAATATAATCCAAACATATTTCAATAAATAAGTAAGGGCAGCTTACACAAGAATAATTTGTGTTAGAAAAGAATTTTGAAGCAAGTCAGAGGGTAAAGAAAGTAACCTGTTGATAGCTAAAGTGAAGACTTGGAGTTCTTCGAATGTTTCATAAGCATCATAAATATCATCCATAATTGTGGTCATGGCGATCACTTTAGTCAATATTTTCCTTCCTACATTGAAATGATGGTCGAAATATACACCCAATACCCAAAAGTAATCCTCCACAATTCTATCTCTCGCAAATGGAAAGTTCGTTGGGACGTTCAATTCTTTCCACCACCTATACTAATTTATTATTTGCATTAAGATTATTACTTTCTATTTAGTTTTCCTTAAAACAAAGATGGGTCACTGTAAAAATCAAAATCTTGATAACACATATTTATCCTTTCTACTTTTTCATATTTCATTTGGATGACAATGAATCATTGTCATTAATCTGTTGTGTTATATGTCCCAAAACTCGCCGTTTGTAAAATTATATATAATCTATTTGCAATAAAAATGTTATTCAACTTTTGTTCAATAAAACTATTTTAGAATATGTAAATAGCATCAAATCCAATAAACTACAATCCATGGTTATTACATGAGTAGCAAAGTTTGATGTTATCAAGGATTAAAATAATGATGGTGAGTGGTTAAAATTTCAATTTTACTGATATATTTATAGATACATCAAAAAAAATATATATATTAACATCGATAAATATTAAGATATCATTTAGGTGGCATTGGGGAATGATGGGGATGCTATGGTTGTGATAACCTAATTGAGATAATGAGTGCACCCATTGATCCTTCTCACTCTTGTGACATTGAAAAAAAAGTATAGTAAAATGGTTCTGTCTATTAATGATAGATTAACATAGACATCTATTATGGATAGTAGACTGCATTAGACATCTATCGGACACTGATAGATGTTTATCGTGGTCTATAACTTATAGATAGTGACATTTTGCTATATTTGTAAATAAATTGGTTGATTTTTCTTTATTTGAAATTAAAACAACCCTATTAAGAATTGTAAATATCATTTAAAATAATAATTAAGATATTTTTTTTATGTTATAACATCATTTAATCATTAAATTTCAATTTTGTTCCATTTTATCTTATGCACTTTCAATTGTCCAATTTTTGTTTCTATACTTTTAATAAATGTGAATACTAGTCCTTCCAGTTAGTTTACTATTGCTCATTTTCTCCCCCAAAAATATTAGTCACCATGAGCATTGTTGTTTTATAAATTCTTAAAATATACTTACAAAGTGTCTTTTTCTTACATGAAAATTATAATTATTATTGAATCAAATTCGATAAAAATTAATTTTCAAGGACTAAATTTAAAATTTATTTAATGTACTGGTATTGAATTTAAGTTTTACAAAATGTATAAAGGAAAAAATTAGACAATCAAAAGTATAAGGACTAACACTGAACAAAATTCAAAGTATAGGAACCAAGATTATATTGAGCTAGGTCTTATATATCTGGTTAATATTTATAGTAAAGTTAATTAGGATAAATAGATTATATATTTATTTTATTTTATTAATATTTATAATAATTATATTAAACTTCAATATCAATGTCAAATTTTGTGAACTACATATATATCGATAGATATATTTCGAGATATCGATTGATGCTTTAGTCTATGTGATAATACAAAAGTGAGCTTTGCTTGGAGGTAATTAGTATGACTTTTGTTTTTAGAGGTCGGAGGTTCAATCCCCACACCCACAATTTTTATACTAAGAAAAAATCATATATGGACTATACATATAAAATTGAAAAAGAATTTGGAAGTAAGTCAGAGGTTAAAGAAAGTAACCTGTTGATTGCTAAAGTGAAGACTTGGAGTTCTTCAAATGTTCCATAAGCATCATAAATATCATCCATAATTGAGGTCATGGCGATCACTTTAATCAATATTTTCCTTCCCACATTGAAATGAGGTTCGAAATATACACCTAATACCCAAAAGTAATCCTCCACAATTCTCTCTCTCGCAAATGGAAAGTTCGTTGAGACGTTCAATTCTTTCCACCACCTATTGTAATTTATTATTTGCATTAAGATTATTTCAAATTTTCCAATGTTGTCAATAAAGATCAATGCTAAATGTGTAAATAATTTCTTATGGAAAAAAAAGGAATTAACTCTGATAAATAAGTATATCGACTCTGATATTAAGTAAAATTGTATGAACATTTTCATCTCATTTTGCTTTGTATTTAGTTTTCCTTAAAACAAGGATGGGTCACTGTAAAAATCAAAATCTTAATTTTTACAGGCGCTGGGGTAGTTATTGATAATTATAGTTTATTAAGTCAGTCTGTTAGATTTCCTGGAATTGATGTAACCTTAAAGCATGGATTTTCTAAATAAATATTATGACCGTATGAATTGTTTAAAGAATAGATAATGTTCAAGAGATTAGGTAGACAAGAGAGAGCATGTGTAGGAAGTAAAAGAATAATTCTAGTAAGCTTAATATCAGTAGTGAAGGCTAGGAAGGTGCTGAGTAAAAGATGTGAAGCCTATTTAGCCCATGTGACGGTTTCGCAGAATGAGAAGCTGAAACCTGAGGATGTACCAGTTGTACAAGAGTTCCTGGATGTTTTCCCTGAAGAGTTATCAGATTTACAACCTGATAGAGATGTTGAGTTTACTATCGATTTAACTTCAGGTATAACACCTATTCTCCAGGCACCATATAGGATGGCGCCAGAAGAACTGAAGGAGTTGAAAGTTAAGTTGCAGGAACTAGTAGATAAAGGTTACATCAGACCTAGTGTGTCACCTTAGGAAGCGTCGGTCTTTTTGTCAAGAAGAAAGATGGTACTCTCAGGTTATGTATAGATTATAGGCAGTTGAACAAGATGACGATTAGGAACAAGTGCCCATTACCTCGTACAGATGTTCTCTTTAGTCAGTTAAAGGGAGCCACAATTTTCTTTTAAGATAGATTTGAGATCAGGTTACCACCATTTGAAGGTAAAGGAGGCGGATGTTCCAAAAACTGCATCCAGGACGAGGTATGGACATTATGAGTTCCTAGTATACCGTTAGGACTAACGAATGCCCCTGCAGTATTTATTGACTTGATGAACAGGATATTTCATCCCTACTTGGATCAGTTCGTGATAATCTTCATTGATCACATATTGGTGTATTCAAGCAATAGGGAAGATCACATGAACCATTTGAGGATAGTTTTGCAGATGCTGCAAGAGAAGCAGTTAGACCAGGTTGTATTTCTTGGTCATGTGGTTTCAGCAGCGAGAGTGAGTATGGATCCACAGAAGACTGAAGCTATAGTGAATTGGAAGAGACCCACCAATGCATCTGAAGTACATCTTTGGTTGGAAGGAACTGAATCTGCAGCAAAGAAGATTGATGGAACTGATCAAAGACTATAACAGCTCAATCGAGTACCACCCTGGTAAGGAAAATGTTGTAGCTAATGCATTAAGCAGGAAGTCCTCGGGATCCAAATTAGTCCTTGGATCGATATCAGGAATGTTACTCCAGGAGTTCAGGAGTTCTATGGCCACTTTATCAGCAGGTCAGTCAGAAGGATGGATCGCTATATTTCAGGTAAGATCTACTTTGATGGAAGATCTTAAGCATGAATAGTTGAAGGATCCTGACCTCCAAAAGCTTGCAGAAGAAGTGAGCAAGGGAGTAAGAATTGATTTTTAGTTAGAAGTAGATGGAATGTTAGTAAAGGAAGGAAGAATATGTGTGCCTAACGTGTTGCAGCTTAAGCAAGCTATTCTAGAATGGGTGCACAGTTCTATTTATGCCATGCATCCAGGAAGCACCAAGATGTACAGAACCTTAAGGAGATCGTATTGGTGGTCTGCAATGAAGAAATGCATAGCTGAGTATGTAAACCGATGTTCAATTTTTCAACAAGTGAAAACTGAAAGGCAGAAGTCGGCAGGATTACTCAATCCACTTCCGGTATATGAGTGGATGTAGAAGCACGTGACGATGGATTTTCTATTTGGACTGCCTAGAATGCCCTCAGGATATGATGGCATTTGGGTGATAGTCGATAGATTGACCAAGATGGCCAAGTTTTTACCAATAAGAGTTACCTTTACACTGGAGTGTCTAGCGAAGATTTACGTAAACAGAATAGTCAATCAGTATGGAGTCCTAGTGTCGATAGTGTCAGATCAAGACCCAAGGTTTACTTCAAGTTCGGGCCTAGCCTGCAGAAGGCTATGGGTACTAAGTTACAATTCAATACAGTTTTTCATCCGCAAATGAATGGATAGTCGAAGAGGACGATTCAGACACTGGAAGATATGTTAAGAGCCTATGTGTTACAGTTCAAATGTAGTTGGGATACGCATGATTGAATTCGCGTACAATAATAGTTCTCATTCAAGCATCGGAATGTCTCCATATGAAGCTTTGTACGGTTGGCCTTGTCGGACCCCTGTATGTTGGAATGAAGTTGGAGAACGGAAGTTATTGGGTCTAGAGAGTTCAACAGACCTATAAGAATGTAAAGCTTATTAGAGATAACCTAAAAACCGTTTGAGATAGACAAGAAAGTTATGTTGATAAGCGAGGAAGAGAACTAGAATTTGAGGTTGGAGATCGGGTATTTCTTCGATTACCTCTGTGGAAAGGAATTCTCAGGTTTGGAAGAAAAGGTAAGTTATGTCCTCGATACATAGGACCCTATGAGATTGTGGAACGAGTTAGCCAACATCTTATAGATTGCAACAACCATTAGAACTAGCTCCTATACATGACATATTCCAGTATGGATGTTAAGGAAGTATGTGGCTGATCCTAGAATGTGTTAAGAGAACAACTAGTTCAGCTCAAAGAGAATTTGTCATACAAAAAAGAATCGGTTGAGATTCTAGAGAGAAAGGAACAGGTACTCAAGAACAAGATGATACCTCTAGTGAAAATGTTAGGAACAATCATGTCATTGAGGCGGCAACCTGGGAGCCCAAGTAGCAAGTAAAGTAGAGATATCCTCAACTTTTCAGTTGATATTCAAGTAAATTTCGAGGATGAAATTTTTTTTAGAGGAAAAGAATTTGTAAAACCCGAACCCTAATTACCTTAAGTAAGCAAGTGTAAGTTATGTGATGTCTTCCAATGAGTTGTAATGAGATTATGTTTTGAGGAGTGATGGAGGAAGAAAGCAAACTAAAGAGCAAGAGAACTCTCTGATGGCTATGTAGGAAAGAATGGTCAAATTTTGGCTAAGTATTGGAAACCAAGAGGGGGCCATGCTATCCTATGAGATTTAATGCTAAATTGTGTTGTGAGTAGAGTGGGAAAAAAGTGGCTTAATCAAATCTCAGCCATTAATCTTCATTAGTGAGCTAAGTGGCCTAAGAAGATTTCATGCAAGGAGTTTGGCGGTAGCATAGGAAGTAAGGCCAGCTTTATTTGAACGGTTTGGATAGATTACTTGGGATATTTGTATAATTCCAGTGGCATTCGAAAGCTCTGTGTGTCTACATTCTGTGGATGTGTTACTGGAGGGAAAACTTGCCAGAATAAGGCCGGGGGAGCAAGATAAAGACGAAGGATTTGTTTCTCAGGTGAATCTAGGCCATTAGTGAAAAATTGAAGCTCCAGGACGAATCACGAAGATTTTTTAGCTAAACATTTAAGGTAATATTAACTCAGTTATAAACAACTTTGTAGAATGAAACATTATAAGATGAGGCCTGGAATTCGAGTTATATATTTTTAAAGTTTGAACTAGAAATTGTTGAACAAGCAGGCAGCTGCTTGAATTGGGGCCAATAATGAAGGTTTCAATCTCCAGATCAAACGACGGAGAATTTTGAGCTGAAATTTTAAGTAATATTTCTAACTTGATTCTAAGCACGTTTGTAGAAGGAAGTTCCTTGAGATGAGTTCTGGAAATATAGTTATGAATTGTTTGAATTGAATCTGAAGTTTGATGCTCCAAAATTTTTCTAAGTATGGGTAGTGTGGGCGATAAAATGGTGCATTCTTTAGGCATTCAAGCCCTCCAAATTGGCTAAGTGTCCAACCCTCAAAGTGAATGGTAGGAGGTACAATGTGATGGTTTGGCATGTGAGCTTGATTTAGTGAGTAGGCCTAAAAGGAAGACTAATGTAAACATTAAGTAGTATGCTTATACGTGTAGGTTCAATGCCCATTGGAGAAGCCTATCAAGCCTTAAGGAAGCAATCTTGAAGGATCTGTGAGTGACTCTAAATTATTTATAAATGGTTTATAAATATTTTAATAATCCATGCTTTATTGATAGTAACTTTTATGCTAGTTGTTTTACAAGAAGTTCCAAGCAATGCATTTCCCTAAAGTTTATAAACGCATCTAGTTATAAAGTTTATGAAATATGCTTTGGTACAATGGTTGAACCATGGTAGTTCTCAAAAGAAGATTCTATGACATGTTTAAATTACATGTATTTGTATTATGCTTTAAGCATATGTGCTCTTAATGTTATTGAGCATGTGTTAGCAAATGATATTCTTATGAAAACTATGTTTTATGAGATCAATGTTTTCCTATAAGGTATTTTCAGCTCAATATTGACGTAGAAGAAGAAGGTATATGAGTTGTACTACCTGGTTTCAGTTATGTTATGATTTTGATACTGAAGTACTTAGAGAAGGTATCAGAATAATTCACTCAGTTTAGTAATAAGCAGTGGTACCCTGCTTCAGTTATGATCCTTGATGTCAGGATCCAGTTTGCTCTACGTGCACGTATGACAGTTAATCAGTTCATTAGGATTGAACCACGAGGGTTCTTTCCCAGCATTGGCTGAAAGTTGCTGAACAAAAAGGTTCTCACCCCAGCCCATGTTTATGTTTGAGATATTGAGCAAAAGGGTTCTCTCTTAAACAAGGATATCTGACGTTGAGAGATCGAGCAAAAGGGTTCTTTCTCAACTAGGAATCAGATCAACTATATTTTCAGATACAATGGTTTTGAAAGTTCTATGTACATGTTTGCTTGGCATGTTTTAGTTCTAGTATTCTGTTTTCTAGCTTTCAGTTTAAGCATGTGATTTATGTTTTTATTAAGTCATTCACTGGACGAGTAGCTCATTCTTTTAAATATTTTTCTATTCCCAAGTAGTGGTTATCTCCCCAGAGGTTAGCTATCATGCTGCTCTGTCATTCAAGGACTCCAGTTAAAAGTCCAAGTCTAAAGAACAGTTTTAGGTATCTATTTTGTAAATGTCTGTACATATGTGTTGCTCATATTAGGGACTAGTAAAGTATGTTGGGACCCACTAAACTCTGTACCTGTTAATATAATGTAGTTATGTTGTTCTTGATCCATTGTGTTTTGAGGTTATTTTTAAAGTTTCATTAGTTTGGTGAATGTTATATATGTATTTTAGGGATCTAAGCAGGTTAAGGATGTAAGTTATACAGTAAGTGCCACAAAAGGGTTGGTAACTACTGTCGTCTCATTCACTTATGGATTAATAAGGGTAATTTGGGAGGGGGTGCGATAGAATAAGTTTCTAATTAGAAGGCATTGGAACCAGTGACCATGTCTGATTCTGTTGCAACGAGAACAACTCTGCTTCCATAGCATCCTTCCATTGTTCCTTCAAATCAGATACAATTGCTTCCTCAAAAGTAAGAGACTCTGCTTCAATACTGTTAGCTGCACATGTAAGAGCATAAGCAACTAAATCAGCATAACCATACTTTGTAGGAGCCTATCTCATCCGCTGAGGCCTATCACGTGTAAGTTGATAGTTCTGTAGGTCACTGCTACTTGAACTTTCTTCACCGAAAGTCCCTCGTCAGAACTGGATGACTGATCACTGGATTTTCCTGAACTAACTGATGGTCGTGCTTTAGAATCAATTCTAACCTCTGCCTCAACCTGATCAACTATCTACTGCATTTGCTGCTCTTTGACGCAAAATGGCATCTCTGCTTCATTAAAGGTTGCATTTCTACTAATAATACATTTATTCTTGCCCTCGTCTAAGCACCAAAGTTTATATCTTTTAACACCCTAAGGATAGCCAATAAATATACATTTCAATGCCCTCTAATTCAGCTTCCCTTCCTTAACATGAGCATAAGCTGAACATCCAAACACTCTGAGATGATCCAAACTTGGAGCTTTTCCTGTCCATATCTCCCGAGGAGTCTTTAGGCCTAAGGCAAAATACGGCTTCTATTAATGAAATAATAGGTTGTTTGGGCAGTTCCCCCCAAAACTTCAAGGGTAATGAAGTATATGTCAAGAGACATGTTGTACGCTCCATAATTGTTCTGTTAAAACTCTCAGTTAAACTATTCTGCTGTGGAGTGTACATAATAGTGAAATGCCTCAATTCCATTAGATTTGTAAAACTTATCAAATTTGTGATTCACAAATTCTAAATAGTTGTCTGTCCTCAAATACTTTACTTTCCTGCCTATTTGGTTCTCAACCTGCTTTTTTCATTCAAGAAATTTTCCAAAAGCATCACCCTTCTGTTTCAATGAATACATTCACACGTTCCTTGAAAAATCATCGATGATTGACATGAAGTATCTCAAATATCCCATAGAAGGTACCTTTGTAGGACCCCACAAATCTGAATGAACATAATCCAAAATTCCTTTGGTGGAATGTTTCTCTTTCCCAAACTTCACTCTGATCGACTTTCCCATTATGCAATGTTCATAAAATAGGAGTTCAATGTCTTTAACTTCTCAAAGCAAACCTTGTTGTGAAAGAGCTTGGAGACCTCTTTCACTCACATGAGCTAGTTTTTTATGCCATAACATACATGTATTTGTTTCTTTCCCAGATGCAACAACAACACTACTTGAAACTATAGTACCTTCCAACACATATAGGCCATTCCTCAAGGTCCCCTTCAAATTAACCAAAGAATCCTTGATAACCTTCAGAAATCCATTCTCGGATTTATAGGAATAACTTACTCTATCTAATTCCCCTAGAAAAATTAGATTTCGTTCGAATTGCGATTCTGATCATTATGATCATTTTAATCATTCTGGAACATACCTTACATTTTTAAGAATTTTGAACATTCCATCATGTGTTGCAATTCGAACTGACCCAAGTCCTTTTATATCACAAGTACCATTATCACCAAGAAAAACTGATCCCCCATCATTTTCCTGAAAATCAATCAAGAATTCCCGATTAGAAGTCATGTGAAACGTGCACCCTGAATCCATGATCCAAGCATCGTGAATATCCCTTCTGGACACAATCAAAACCTCTAATGAATCATACCTTTCAGTGACATTTACTGCACTAGATTCCCTACATGCTTGCTATTTGATGCTTCCTTGCTCTTATTCAAAGGGTGTTTTTTCTTAAAGTGTCCTTTATGATATGCGAAACACTTTTTGACTTTCCCCTTTGATTTTGACCTGGATCTCGACTCTTTTCCTTTTTTCGTTCTTTTTCTCATTTCTGCCTCTGGCCATGAGTAACTCTCCATCCTTGCATTCCTTTTTAATCACGAGGTTTCTAGTTCTCAAGGCATCCAACAATATATTCATGGACAATGAACCCCGTCCATATCTAATAACTGCTTTAACTTCTCGATACGATTCAGGCAATGAATTTAGAAAAATAACCGCTTGATTTTCATCTGATATCTTCTCACCGATGTTATTGAGATCAACTATAATCTTCTGGAATTCATCCAAGTTCTCTTATAAGTCTTTACTATGGTCCATCTTATATCAAAAGAATTTCTCTTTTAGATACAATTTATTTGGCAAGGACTTAGTCAAATAAATACTTTCTAATTTTTTCCATAACTCCGCTATAGTAGTGGCCTCATCTACTAGCCTAATCACTCCATCTGACCGATACAGAATCGGCCATCTCATCCATATCCCTTTTCTCAGCTTCTGTAATTGTTAGCGGAAGGTCACTTTCGTGGATATCCAACTGAATTCATGGAGAGTTCTTCAAAGGTAATGTATAGTACAAACCCTGTTATGAACTTCACTTGTGTAACATGTTTAAAACTCAAATTAAGTGTAATTAGAATGCTTTTTTATTCTGAATTCTCCTGTTGCATATTATTTTACTCCTTCAATTGATATCAGAGAATGATTTAAGCACTCAATTATCGTTAATTTGAGTTTGGTGGGTGAATTTCTAAGCATGTTTTAGTTTTTGACTGATAAGATTTAAATTCAATTTTGACATTAGATTTCTCTTTGATTTCCAAGTTAAATTTGTAATTGGCTCTTTATTGATGAGCTTATTTATATGCTCTAGAGTTTGTAATTTCTTTGGTATCATTAGAATTTGAATTAGGCTATGATTTGGAGATTGAAGCAAGCAAGGTCGAGAAACAAAACGGAGCTAAGGATTATACCCAGGAGCGTCGCGACGTTGTTCATCGATGAGCCTATGTGAGCGTTGTTAACTAATTTTATGAGCATTGTTAACTATTTTTTGAGCTTGCGTAAGTGGTGTGAGGTTTAAATACTTAGACATCGTAGGTTAATATCTAAATATAAACATTGTACTTTGATAAAAATCACATAGACTTAGGTTGTTTTAAAGTTAGCAATTTTAAACCTAAGTAAATAAATACGCAAACATTTAAAACACTTTGGTGGGTGATTAACAATATAGTCAATATATAGGTATTAGCTCTTACATCCCTAAGAGTTCACACTGTGAGATCCATGCTCGACTTCGTGTCGTTTTTACCGCGACTACTCCGTTCGAAAAGTGTTTGCATGGGTCAATAACAAGGTCAATGGGGGAAGTAGTTCATAGTAAGTGGGTGAAGGAAATGTGTCAACATTATCCTACGGTCTCCTCCTTTAGTTTGAACCATGATATTCTTATGTTCCTTTTGCTGTCGTTTTTAGGCGACACTAACTAGTCATTAACCACGACGATTCCTACAGAGGGTTGTAACATAGGATTCGGAACAACCCAAACTTCAGAAATCAATAGGGTCTTATAATTTCATCTTGGATATCGTCTTCCAACTCGGGGCCATATTCATACTGTTCTATAAGATTTGAAAATGGCTGGTCACACTTACTAGAATTACCAATTATTAGTAAAGATCATGACAAAAAACTGTAACCGAATGAACTATAAGAACCAGAGTTATTCTGGATATAGTATTCGGTAGTCTTACTTTGGTGAAGGAATTTTTTACTGCCTCACGGTTGAAATCATTCTAAATCACTAAAGTATCGTTGCAAAATAAATAAAAAAAATAGGTACTTTATATCGTTGCTAAAATTGGATTCAGATGCATAAAGTTGAACAGAATTTGTTAAATTTTTCAGCAATGTTCAATTCAATAATACAACTACTCGCTTCTGATAAGTTTAATGGAGAAGGATATTCCAACTAGAAATCCAATATAAATACAATATTGGTTGTGGATGATCTGAGGTTTGTGTTAACGAAGGAATATCCTCTGATTCCCAATTCAACAGCAAATCGAAACATTTGGGACACCTATGATCAGTGGTTAGGGCTAACGAAAAAGCCATGGCTTATTTCTTACCAAGTATATCTGATGTATTTAATAAGAAACATGAAGTAATGCCCACTGCCCGTGAGATAATGGCATCGCTCTAGGAGATGTTTGGGCAACCGTCATCCTCTGTTCGACATAAAGCCATTAAATATGTTTATAATACATGTATGAAAGATGGTACCAATGTCAGGGAACGTGTTCTCGATATAATGGTCCATTGTAATATTGCTGAGGCTCGGGGGGTAACAATAGATGAAACCAATCAAGTCAGTATGATATTAGAATCTCTTTTGAAGAGTTATCTAACTGTTCGTACTAATGTTGTGATGAACAAGATTAGTTACTATTTGACAACACTATTTAACAAACTGCAGACTTACCAGTCTATGATGAAATTTAAAGAAAGTAAAGTAAACACAGCCTAAAAAGTTTCTCAAGGGTTTTTCGTCTAGAATAAAACCTGCTGACAAAAAGAAGTCTGCTCCCTCATCTTCAAATGACAAAAGTGTACAAATGAAGAGAAGGGTAAAAGGGAATAAGAAACTCACTTCAAAGAAAAGTAAAGCTCCCAAAGGGAATGTTTCCATTGCGAAGAGGATGGGCACTAGAAACATAACTGCCCAAAGTATTTAGCTGAAAAGAAAGAAAAAAGGAAAACCAAGGTAAATCACATTTACTAGTAGTTGAAATATGTCTAGTGGAGAATACTCACTTAACCTGGATATTAGATTCGGGCACAGCTAATCATGTTTGTATTTTTCTGCAGGAAAGTAGTTCTTAGAAACAACTTTCTGAACAAGAAATGACTTTCAAGGTGGGAACAAGAGAAGTCATTTCGGCTGAAGCAGTGGGAGATGTCAACCTATTTTTTGGAGAATCTTTCATCTTACTAAAAAATGTGTAATATCTGCCTAAGATGAAAAGAAATTTAATCTCCATTTCATGTCTGTTAGAAAATATGTACAAAATATCTTTTGAAATTAATGAAGTGTTTGTTTTTTCAAAGGGTGTTCATATTTGTTCTGCAAGACTCGAAATAACTTGTACATATTAAAACCAACTGAAGCACCTTAGACTCGAAATAAAGAGATATTTAAAACGGTTGAAACTAAAAAAAAAAAAGACGTAAAATTTCTCCTACCACCTATTTTTAGCACCTTAGACTTTGTTACATTAATCTCAACAGGATTGAAAGATTGGTTAAAAATTGTCATATAAGTCAGTTAGTGATGGAGCTCTTAAAATAAAGAACCAATGAGCGGAACCAGATCATTCCAAATCCCATTGTGAAAGAACAACAACATTTACAATCCAACGCAGAACAGTTGTGCATCAAGTCTGAATTACAGCATACTTCAAGAAACTAAATATAAAGGAATCATACCTTTGAAGAACCTTTCTTTGTGTATCCCTTGATCAATCGGCAAATCGTTCACCAGCACGAGCACAACATGAACAAATCCAACAAACAACACGAACTGGTGAATACTCGATCACAATCAATTTAAACTCCATACTCAACCCTCGAATACAAGCTTGACACTACCATGAGGCTACCTTGGTATTCTCGATGTGAGAATCCAGGAGATGTGGACTCTGTATGGATTTGGTAGATGAAAGGAGGAATTGGATGATCGAGTAAACGATTGAGTAAGTGGGAGAAGGATGAAGTTTGCCATTTAGACTTTGGTACTCGATCGTTTAGCAGCGAGTAGCTATCATATAGGATACTCATTCCTTGATTGTTTACTCTCTCGAAAACTATTGTGTAGCTTTTTCTTCTCACACGTTGGATTATAAAAAATAAAAATGATTTTATTTTATTCATCAGTTATCAAAAGCTGATTAAAACTTTCCACTAAGTCGGTTATTAGAAGAAAAAATTGAAGTTCAATTATCCTATAATTGATTTAATTATAAATAAATATGATAACTAATTTATCATATTATATTTATAACCTATAGTTTTAATATCACATCATATGTAATATATAAACCATCGTTCTTTTTATCCTTTATGGCATATAATATAAATCATATGTATATTAATTCCTCCAATTAATTCCTCCAATATATCAAATCAATTATATCATATATAATTGAACTAATTTAGTTATACCATATATAATCAAATTCCCTCTTATTAATTTGAACACTTCAAATTAACCCAAAAACTGATTCTCAACATGAATCTATTGAGCTACCAAGGGGACCTTATGGACCTATAGTTTGAACTCCAACGGTACGTGAATAACTTATTAAACGTTTTAATCACGATATCCACCATCTGTTAACTATCGAGCACTCCACTAAAGACTGATAACTTCACTATTCGCACTACAGTTATATTTCTGTGTCCATTGGTTATAACCAATCAACAATACGATGACCCTTCATAAATCTCTCGTAAGTACAGTTGGGCAAGTTTACCATTTTGCCCCTGTAGTTGCATCTAACTCCTTAAGTACCATTGATTCCTTTAATGAACAATACATCATAGTCCCACTATGAGTAAACCCTTCTCGGGCCAAGAGAAGGTGTGGCGCCACATTGTTCAAGCCCTGGAATAAGCCCTTAAGGGAGCAATTTATCTACTTACTCCTGCTTCGGGAAAGAAGTGAATTATGTCTTGTGTAGTTGAGTTCCCAGCTCCCCAATCAGATGATTCCCCAAAGTGGTAGGTTTGAGTCAGTGATCTGGCCACTCGCACCCATACAAATCAAAAGACTACCCTTGCACCCATGCAAATCCCTACATTGTTCAGGAATTACTACCACGTCGTTCCCAAGATAAAACAACCCAAAAAATCTCGATAAAAAATGCACCTTTATCGATCAAAATACACATCATTATGACTGAATGCTCCGAAAATGAAAACGGGGAGACAAAAAACAGAGGAGAACGATCGGGAATGAAAATGAATGTTGTGCTCTGAACTGTTGAAAGACACACCTTTTATAGGCCTTCATAGCTGAACCAGCGCGAGAGGGAAAGGCGTTCAGCCTTTGAATGTGCGCACAAAAGTTAGATAGGCGGGCAGACAGGGAAGACCAAGTAGGCCAATGGCAAATAATTTTTTTTTCCTTTTTCAATCAAAAATCAACTAAAACAAATAAATAAAAATATATATATTTTTTAAAAAAATAATCCTACACACACCTCGATATACCCACCCATTGAACCCACATTGGTCAATCTCCTCACTCTCTCCAAAACATGGGTACCCTTTAGGGCCCAAATCCATAGCTTAAAGTTGTAACGGACGGGCAGGAACGGGCCTAAAGAGTGTTTTCAAGAATTTACCTAGCCAAGATTTAAAAGCTAAAAAAGTAGTCTTTAAAATCTTCTCTTTGTTTTTGGAATTTGACTATGAATAATTCAAATGTTTAATTTGAAATGACACAAATTAAGCATCGTAACAAAGTTGTAACAAAACAAACATAAATTTCAGAAACCAAAATCCAAAAAAAAAATGAAGGATAATTGCAATGAGTAGCATTTTGATGGATAATAATTAAGTGCATAGTAACATGTTTAAAAAATAAAAATAAAATGTAGAAAAATTGCAAATGCATAGTTGGTATCTTTAATAGATTCCTATTTGTGATAGACTCCATCACTGATAGACCCCTATCAGCGATATAGTCTACCAATGATAGACTCTGAGAGCTAGGATTTAAATTTTGTTATATTTGTAAAATATTTTGCATTATGTTATGTCTACTAATATTTTAGGTCTGATTGCTATATTTTGCAACTATCCTAAAAATAAAAGGGTAATTGTTTTAAATAGTAAAATGTCACTACTATCTATTAGTGACAGATAGTGATAGACATCTACCAGTGTATATCACTGATAGACATTGACATTTTATTTATATTTATAAATAAATTGGCTCATTTTTATATATTTGAAAACAACATAAAAGAAAATGGAGCCTAAATTTTATAAAAATAGATGCAAGATCTCACTCTTTATTTGTAGTCTCTTTGAACTTACCACATGAAATTTTATAACCTTGTTGTCCGAGGAGCCGAAATAGGAGAGCAACAGTATTAAGTTCTTCATCGCTACTATTATTATTCAATGAACTCTTAAACGCCTCATGTATTTGTTCCATAACTTGATCAATCTCCTTTTCAAAATGGTAAGAGAGATCTAACCTTTGAATTGAACCAACCAACTTTAGTTTATCTATAGGGTTTTCAACAACATTATTTAGCATCTTCCTCACTCCTTCTTTTAGTAAAATCTTGCTATATTTATAAATATTTTTGTTCATTTTTCTATATTTGAAAACAGTCCTAACTATGTTATATCAATGCATCACAACTTAGCACAAGAAAACAATAATCCTTCCAAATGTTGGTATAAAAATTGTGATGAAAATGTAAATAGTATCTCACTTCTTTTTGTTCTATTACTGACAACCCAAATGACAACGATGAGACAATAACAAGTTGCAATATGCACATGGTGAAAATGTAAGGGTTGAGAATCCTACATTGAAAAAAATCAAGATGAGCTATTTCTCTCATTATTACTTGATTTTGAGATGGAACCTTATCCTATCAAATATGGTATCAGAGCCCATCAAATCAAAATGGTTTTCAATCTAATAATAAGAAATTGTGATCAGATCAAGAATGATAAACTTAAAAGAGGCACCATCTTGAGACACCATTTAATAGCGTTTTTGTTTAATGTTTTTTATTTTTATTGGTTTCTTTTATCGATGTTTTAGATATGACAAGATTTCCCTTTCTTTTTTGTTTTAGTGAATAACCTTTTTTAAAAAACAAGTTAATATGTAAAGAAATTACAGATGCATCAATATTTTAAACTTTATTGTAAATATAACATCTCTTAGACTAAAATCAATACTTTCAAAGCATGTTTGTAACCTACATATTTAGTATAATATATCAGTTCCATGTTATTATTTGGATATAGTATCATACGTCAACTTGCACGTTATTTAATTGGTTGAGACATTATAAACTTCAACAAAAAAATATAAAGATTTGTTTGGTAGAGGATTTTAAAATAGAAATTTCAAAATAATAGATTAAATGAAAACAAAGTTGTATTTAATGTTTTCAGATATATGTTTGGTAGCAGAATTCAAAAATTGAATTCTAATTAAATAATTACAAGCTAGTTGTAGTGACACATTTTTGAAATTAGATTTGACAAATTTTTCTATTCACATGTTTCAAATAATGATGTAACTCACAATCATTCTTCTTTCATCCATTTATTTTATTTTAATTATTTGTTGCTCCTACGATCAATTTTTTAGTACAATAATTATGGTGGGGATTGCAACTCCGACCTCTCGAGATTGTCATACCAATACTACTAAGCCAAGTTCATTTTAACGCTTTTACGATCATTTTACTTCATAATTCATTAACCACTTATTTAATTGTATATATAAATATATATATTTTAATTCAAATATAACTGAAGGTATAAGGCACTAATTATCATCTAAAAAATTGATACTTTCATCTTGTCCTCTCAATGTCGAACTAAAAAATATACATTTCATTTTTTTTTAACAAGCCTTCCTGTATTTAAATTGAAATAATATTGTTTGATCAATTTCTTTTATAGTAATTTTTTCTTAATCATTTACCAATTAATTTAGAACAAAAGAATGTAATTTTTTATTAAATTATATAAAATTTTCAATAACTTACTTATAAACGGTTAAAAAATAATATCAACACAACATTATAAATAATTGAAATATTATGTTTATATCGGTTATAATATATAAAGTGTGATGATTTAGTATTAACTTATCGAGCACCACGAATTTGCCTTTTCCTAATGCAAATTAAAACTTATTAAACAATAATTTAACTTCATATGCCAACAATAACATAGCTCAATTGGTATAAAGACCAAAAAATTCGTGTTAAAATCTCGTAATCCTATTTATACTTAAAAAAAATTAACTTTAATTACAAATCAGTTTCTAAAAGATGCAATTGACAACAGTTATTTTGACATTTATAACCATTCCCAAATAAACTTTAATGCAAATAATATAACCTAAATCTAATTAATATTCTTTCAAGTAAATTATAAATATCTCAAATGTGAATACACTAATGGCTATTTGAAAAATCGGAGTTTCAATCTTCAACTACAACTATTGAAAAGAGAAAAAATGTAGAAATATATGATTCATGACACTTTCCAAATTCAATCTTACAGAATTTAAATTTTTTCGAAAACACGTTTTCGAAATTTTGGAACTATACAAATTTAAATTGGAATTGTTAGTCATTTTTGTTATATTTAAAAACCATTAGATAGATATGTAACATCCCGCATCTTTTCATTATTTATTATTAATGTAATTTTTCCTTTTTTAGTAATTGTCCTTAGTTGAAGGGCATGTTTGAAATTTTGAATTTAAAGTATAAGTGCGCGGATTTAAGTGTTGTCATGCAAATTATTCAATTTTTAAATTCAATTTGAAAAGTTATGGTAGGAATTAACTATATTTGGAAAAAGGAAAGGAATTAAATAGTATAAAGTGGAATAAGGAAACGATTCGATCACAATTATACTATTTTCCTTTATTATTATTATTATTAAAAAAAATAAAAAGGACCTCCCTCACACTATCTCTCTCGCGCGAGCCCACGAACTGTTGGAGTGGAACTGTCAATAATGGTCCAAGAAGGCTTAGAATGTCCGATATATTTTAGGTTTTTTTTCTCTATTGTGGTCCAAAAAGTTGTGTGGGCTCAGAAAGTTTAGAATGTTAGATATTTTAGGGTTCAAGTTGATCTCTCTCGATCATTGTCCTAAAATTTGAGTTGTCAGAGCGTATCCTCAAAAGTGTGTGCTTAAAGGTTTAGAATGTTAGATATTTGTAAGATATTTTTGGTCTAGCTAGCTACATGAAATTGGTGGGCATGGGAACTATTTGGGATTTTTGTGTGAACTAATTAATTATGATCTGAATGAACATTTGGACCGATTTCAAGTGATTTTAAAATATACTATACAAAAATCTTTTTGGTTTTTCTTAAAAACCGTTGCTTAATGTCATTCCAAACGGGTATTTAGATATGGATAAACTAGATCTACAAACTTCATATACAAATTAGATCATATTATGAGTAAGAATGAATGCTTTTAGTGACAAACGGTGCTCTTTCCATAAAATTTTAACACCACAAATACATATTGGATGCAACACAAAAGGAATCTACTTCGGTGTATTCCATAACTTTTACCTCGTGCAAAATTAAGTATACGATGACAAATTTTAATAAGGCGATTGAGTTTGAGTTTCATCCACGAGACTTGGTCATTAATCTAACTACCACTGTAGCCAAGCTTAGATTCATGGTTGTGTATGCATGCTAATAATGTATTTCTTCCAAGTTAAGTTTAAAGTTCAAGAAGAATTTGACAGTAGACTCCACTGCACGCCTGAGGTCGACTGACATCACAATTCGTCCAAGGTTCAGGTGGAGTAATAATTTGGAGCGAGATGTGACAAAACGTCTTAAAACAATGATACTAAGAGAAAACATTAACACTAATCCCATCTGGCACACAATCAATAGATCTCCACACCATGTGACTAGTAAGTTCTTTGCCTTTACTTGAAAAACATAATGTAATAAAGGTTGAGTATAAAAGTACTCAGTAAGTGACCCTACTACCGAGGTTAAACTATGCAATCACATATAGTTAGTGTTACTTGAATAATAAGCCATATGCAAATATTTTAACTGAACCTAGATGACTAAGTGAATAATCTATCCCACCTTGCCACGTATATTTAGTGGCCTGAAGGCATACAATCGTACTTGGTAATGAACCCATAAGCTCACGATCATAATAACGAAGACAATTTATAGGCTCATAGTAGCATAACATGGTATGAATCTATTGTGGGGATATTCATCCACAAAAACATGGCAAATTATTTCAACAACACATAACATGCTTCTAGTTATTGAACATAGAATTATTATCTTAACTCGGTTTCTAACACGAATACACATGCCAGTAGTAATGCCACTTACCTCGAAAATAATAGCAAGTAACAAGTAAATGAATCTTCCTCCCTAGGTTAGAGTAATCTTGGATCAAGACCCCTAACACAAAATATAAAGAAACTTAATTCTAACTTTTTGGCCTCCACTATAAGAAATCCGAGTTTTGATGTCGGTTGCAAAAAATTAGAAAACAGATGTACATTGTCGGTTTCTAAAAAATAACGGATCTTTAATGTTAGTTTCAAACTGACATTAGTGATATGTTTAATGATGGCTACAATGACGGTTTAAAACCAACATTATACCAACCCATTTAATTCTTTTCCCTTTAGTAAAAATTCTCCTTTCATTTCTCTACCCTTCTTCTCTCTCGTTTCTCACAAAATTTCCTTACCCCATCTCTCTCCTTTCTAACTAAATTTTCTCTCCCCAAAAACCCACTCACCACCGCCGTCGTCCTTCACTGCTCATTGTCAATCTGTCATCGTCGTCGTCTCCCCTCTTTGCACATTGTTAGTCCGACGTCGTCGTCGTCGTGCAGATCTATTGATTGTCAGCAACACCGTTCATTAGATTTTGTTTGTTGAGATTCAGTACGTGCAAATCTCATTTGTGGAGAATCCATTCCTGCAGATCTCGGTCGCAAATCATTGGTTTTTAACACCTCTGTTCGTGAAGATCTTCGTTCGTGCAGATCTCAATTGTGCAGTCTACCCGTCGCCAATGAAATAATTTATCAGTCTCGAATGTATGAGTTTGACAATAACTTATATGGAAGAATAGATCAAATGGTAAAAACTTGTTTTATGAATATTCTTTATGTCATGAGGTTTTCGTTGTTGTTATTGTCGATGACGAACAAATTTAATGGAATAAAAATGGAGTAGAACAAAAATTTTATTTCAATTTTTTTTTTTGTTGCAATTTGATCAAACAAATTTAAATGGAAAAATTTGGGCAAAAAAAATTTATTGAAGATTGACGAACAAATGCTTATCGAAGAAAGAAGGTTCAGTCTCATGAAGCAAGACCTCTTTAAATGAGAAAATGGAGGCAGGCTTGGGTACAATCTAACTAAAATGATCCCACATGAAAGAGGATCGGACAATAGTCTTCGTCGAGTAATGGCACTACAAGAATTTTGGGCTTTAATGTCGGTTGAAAAATGTGAAATCAAATGTATAATGTCGGTTTAAAAAAACAACGGATCTTTAATGTTGGTTTTAAACTAACATTGAAGATGGCTACAATGTTGGTTTAAAACCAGCATTAAAGGCCTCACATTTTTTTTAACTTTATTAAAATATATCTTCTTCATTTCATATCAAATCTTCTCTCTCCTTTCACATCTCTCTTAACAAACCTTCTCTTCTTCTTAGCTTGGTCGTGTGAATCACATCCGATTGTCGTCGTCATCGGTGTCGCTTGGATCTCCGTCGTCGTGGCTTCTTCGGGTGATGGGTCAACATCGTGGGTGTTCTCCTATTGTTTTTCGTTTTCGCATAGGCGTTGTTCTTCTGGTGGTTATTCTTCTGCTTGTGCTTCCGGTGGTGGTTTTTCGTGGTTGTTCTTCTGGTTGTTTTTCGGTTGGTTTTCATCGGTGCGTGGTGTTCTCCGAGTGGGCGTTCTTCGCGTCAGTGTTCTCGTGTGGGTATTCTCCGATAATTCTTCGTGTGGGTGTTCTCCCGTTGGTTTTTGTCGTCGCGTGAGCATTGTTCTTCCAATTGTTCTCTTAGTGGTTATTCTTCCAGTGGTTGTTCGTCATGGTTGTTCTTCCAGTTGGTCAGCTCACCGTTCATCCAGCTAGTTCGGTCGTAGATGTGGGTCGCTGGCGTGGATATATAGATTTTGTTGTGGGTTTTTTTGATCCTATAGTCTATTTTTCCGATCTACTCGTGGGTCTTCCTATCCGGTTGTCGGCATTGTAATTTTGTCAGATCTGTCGTCTCAACTCTGTTCGCAAAGTTCGTTGCTCGCTGACATTCCAATCTTCGAGCTCTTGTTCGGATCCCTTCAACTTTGTCGGTTGTTTAAGTTGTTAGCTTGGAAAGGTAAAATTTTATTTTCATATGAATTTTCAATTAAGTATTTTAAAGTTATTTCATTCATTTTATTTTTATTTTAATGATTAAGCTTATTGAAATTTTGAAATGTTGGAATTAAATTAGTTGAAGAATATATACTTGGTTGGTAGTCTTGCTTTGTGTAATTTAAGTATATATCAAAATCCTTTTCTTTCAATTATATATAAACTAATTTGGTCTTACTTGGTTGATTATGTTTGATTGGTGTGGTTCAAGTGTTATTTCATTAATTTTATGTTTTGTTCCAATAATTAAGCTTCTTAAAATTTGTTAATGATGGAATAAAATTAGTTCAAAAATATGTACTTGGTTGATAGTCTTGCTTGGTATGGATCAAGTGTATATCAAAATCTTTTTCTTTCAATTATATATAAACTAATTTGGTGTTACTTGTTTGATTAAGCTTGATTGGTGTGGTTCAAGTGTTATTTCATTAATTGTATGTTTTATTCCAATGGTTAAGCTTCTTCAAATTTGTTAATGTTGGAATGAAATTAGTTAAAAAAACATGTACTTGGTTGATAGTCTTGCTTGGTGTGGTTAAAGTGTATATCAGAACCAATTTGTTAATGTTTTAGGTCTTATTGTCGACCACGGTTAAATTTACAAGCTTATGGTTATGTAATTTTTCCTTGTTATTGTTTGTCTTTTTTGTAGATTAAGTTACATATTTTATAATCATGGATAAGTCATAAATGAAATTGAATAGAATGTCAACTGAGTGTGGTTTAGGGGTTGAGATATTTATTAAAACTGGTCTATAGCATTCAAATATATCGAATGTCATGAGTTGTCCATGTTTGAAGTGTGTGAATGGAAAGACTTTCAATGTGAACACAATAAGAGATCATATATTTTTTTAATGGTATAGATCAAAGTTATCAGACATAGATTTTCACGGTGAATCATTATCGATTAAGAGAAACGATGAAAATGACACAATTGGAATGTTTGAGGCTGCATATGACTATTTTAATAAAAATCCGATAATTTTGAACAATTATTAGATGATGCGAAGAAACCATTGTACCCAAGTTATAGAACTTTTACCAAAATATCTACATTGAAAAAGTTATGTAATTTGAAAGCTAAATTTGGATGGAGTGATAAGAGTTTCACTGAGTTGTTGGAATTAATTCATGACATATTATCTAGTTCTAATGAAATTCCAACTTCTACTTATGGAGCAAAAAAGATGTTGGGTACTCTTGGAATGAAGTACGAGAAGATTCATGCATGTAGCAACGATTGTTGCTTGTTTAGAAAAGAACACTCTAATACAAATGTATGCTCCATTCGTGGTACGTCAAGATGGAAGCTTCATAAAAATTTAAAGGAAAGAGCTAAGAATATCCCAGCAAAAGTCATGTGGCATTTCTCCCCAGAGTTAATTGTTAGTACTTTGATTACTACGTTGAGAGTACCATTTACATTTGGTGTTTTTGCCCAAAGGCTGGACATCAATGTTGTGTTAGGTATCTTGTTAAAGGGGCCCACCACATATGTGAAATTATTTTGTTATATTTTAATTATGAGCATATGTCTTGTTGTTTATTGTTTTAGTTGGTCTTACACAAATATCTGGAAATCTAAGTTTAATCCCTAAGTTGAATGAATCGAACTTCAAGATTTGGAAGGAAAGTCTAGAGATACTTCTCGGGTGTATGGATTTGGACCTTGCATTAAGGACCGATAAACCTACTTTTACTGAGGAACAACCAAATACGGCTAATATAGAAAAGTGGGAATGGTCAAATCGCATGTGTCTGATGATCATTAGGTACTCCATTCCGGAGTCTTTCCAGGGCTCTATCATGAAAAGTGAAAATGCCAATAAGTTCATTGCTCTAATTGAGAAATATTTTGCTAAAACTGAGAAAGGGGAAGCAAGTGGTCTTTTGACTTCTTTAACTTCTATGAGGTATAAGGGCAATGGAAATATAAGGGAGTACATTCTGGAAATGTACAATCTCGCAAGTAAATTAAAGACACTTGATATCGAGATAAATGAAAATTTACTTGTGCATCTTGTACTTATCTCTCTTCCTGCACAATTCACTAAGTTTAAGATAAGTTATAATACTCAGAAGGATAAATGGAGTATTAATGAGTTTATCTCACAATGTGTGCAAGAAGAAAATAGGATTAAGAGATAAAGGACAGAAAGTGTTCATTTGGCAACAAGCTCTCGTGATAAGAAGAAAATGAGATTTGTGGATGCTGCAAAAGGGATATCTCAACAGAATAAAAACAAGAAACAAACTACTGAAAATCCTTGTTTTTTCTATAAAAGGAAAGACCACTTCAAGAAAAATAGTCCCAAATACGCCAAGTGGCGTGTAAAGAAAGGTAAACTTCTTACTTTAGTTTGTTCTGAAGTTAATTTAGCTTCTGTACCTATGGATACTACTACTCACATATGTATATCAATGCAAGGTTGCCTGGCGTCAGCCGCCAAGTGATGCTGAATGATTCATCTAGTTGAAGCTATTGGAAATTTTAGATTAGTTTTAAAAACTGGATGTTATTTGGATCTGAATAAGACTTTTGTTGTACCATCATTTAGACGGAATTTAGTTTCTATTTCCAGTTTGGACAAATTTAGTTTTCTTGTTCTTTTGGAAATAATAAAGTTAGTCTTTTTAAAGATTCTAAGCTTATTGGTACCGGTTCTTTAATTGATAGTCTAAATATACTTGATTCTTTTTCTTCATTTAACAAGAACTTGTTATCTAATTAATGTGGTAAAAAGTGTAAATTAAATGAGAATTCCGCTATGTTATGGTACAAGCGTTTAGGTCACATCTCTAAATAGAGAATTTAGAGACTTGTGTCAGAAGGTATTCTTGATTCCCTTGATTTAAGTAATTTCAACGTTTGTGTTGAATGTATTAAGGGAAAACAGACAAACATAAGAAAATTAGGTGCCAACAGATGCTCAGAAGTCTTAGAACTAATACATACAAAAATTTGTGGTCCATCCCCTACGGCCTCTTGGAATGGACAACAATATTTTATTACGTTCATAGACGACTATTCAAGATATGGGTACCTATATTTAATTCATGAGAAGTCTCAATCCTTGGACGTTTTCGAGTCTGTCGAAGCTGAAGTTGAACTTCAACTTAGAAAGAAAATTAAGGCTGTCAAATCTGATCGTGGTGGTGAATATTACGATAGATATGATGGATCAGGTGAACAACGTCTAGATCCCTTTGCCAAATACCTAGAGGAATGTGAAATCATTCTGCAATACACTATGTCAGGTAAACCCAACTTAAATGGTGTAGCAGAAAGGCGAAATAGATTAATCATTCTTCATTACTAGATTCCCTCTGGGGTGAGGCACTAAAGACTGCAACACATATCCTTAATAGGGTACCTAGTAAAGCAGTAGCCAAAACCCTTTATGAGTTGTGGACAGGAAAGAAGTCTAGTATTAGGCATCTTCACATTTGGGGTTGTCCAGCTGAGTCTAGACCTTATAGGCCTAATGAAAGAAAATTGGACTCAAGAACTATTAGCTGTTATTTTGTTGGGTATTTTGAGCACTCTCGGGGTTTCAAGTTTTATGATCCCACTTCTAGATTATTGTTTGAGACAGGAAATGCAAGATTCCTTGAGGATGTTGAGTTAGGGGGGGAGGGGAGATAATATAAGGAAAGTTGCCTTTGAAGAGGAATTGGTTTCTTTTTCTCATGTGCTTATAAATGATGTTTAGGCTCCAATTCCTGACTTCATTATTGAACCAATTATAGAATAAGATAATATTCAAGTCCCCGTTGTTGAACTTGAACTTGAAGTTCAAACTCAACAACCTCAAGAAGTGCCACTAAGAAGATCTACTAGAGAGAGAAGAAGTGCAATTGTAGATGATTATTTTGTGTTTCTTCAAAAATATCAGGATGATGTGGGTGTAATGGAAGATGATCCAATCAACTTCCAACAAGATTTACAAAGTTATAATTCTCAAAATCAAATAAGTGGTATGGAAGAGGAAATAAAATCCATAAAAGACAATGACATTTGGAAACTTGTTGAACTACCATCAGGAGTAAAACCCATAGGTTGTAAATGGATATTTTAAACCAAAAGGGATTCACATGGCAATATCAAAAGATATAAGGCTCGTCTTGCTGCAAAGGGTTTTGCTCAAAAGAAAGGAATTGATTACCAAGAGACTTTCTCTTCGGTTTCATCGAAAGACTCTTTTAGGGTAATCATGGCACTGGTACCTCACTTTGATTTAGAGCTACACCAGATGGATGTAAAAACTGCATTTCTCAATAGGAACACTGATGAGACGATTTATATAGTGCAACTAGAAAATTTTTTGTTTGGTAATTCAAAGTCTATGGTGTGCAAATTAAAGAAATCCATCTACGGTCTCAAGCAAGCCTCTCATCAATGGTATCACAAATTCCATGAAGTGATAACCTCATTTGGTTTTGAGGTGAAAATAGTGGAAGATTGTGTCGATGACATACTCATAGCTAGTAATGATGTAGGTTTATTGCATGACTATAAGAGATTTCTCAAAAAGAATTTTGAGATGAAGGATTTTGGTGATACTTCTTTTGTATTAGGAATTGAAATACTGCGAGATTGTTCTAAAAGTATCTTGAGATTCTCACAAAAGAACTACATTGAAAAGATATTGAGTGGATTTGGCATGAAAGATTGTACGTCGGGAGATACTCCGATCGCTAAAGGTGATAAATTTCATTTAGGTCAATGGCCCAGGACCACACTCGAGACTAAGGAGATGCAGAAGATTCCCTATGCATCGACTATTGGAAGTCTAATGTATGCTCAAGTATGTACGCATCCAGATATTGCGTTCATAGTTGAAGTGTTAGGCAGATATTTGAGTATCCCAGGATGGATCATTAGAAAGAACCCAAACGGGTTATGAGGTATTTACAGAGAACAAAAGATTATATGCTCACTTATCGGAGATCATAAGTTTTGGAGATCATTGGGTATTTTGATTCTGATTATGTTGGATGTCAAGACACTTTGCGATCCACTTAAGGCTATATCTTCATGTTGGCTGGAGGAGCTGTATCTTAGAAAAATGTTAAACAAACACGTATGGCTTCTTCTACCATGGTTGCGGAGCTTATAGCATGTTATGAGGCATCCAATCATGGAATATGGTTGCGAGATTTTGTCACTGAGTTGCGGATAGTGGTTGCCATAGAAAGACCACTAAAATTATTTTGTGAGAATAAGTCGACAATGATGTATTCCAACAACAACAGAAGCAATACGAAGTTAAAGCATGTAGAGGTGAAGTTTCTGGTTGTTAAAGAAAGAGTTCATAATGGTCAAATTTCGATTGAACATATAGGACCAAACTTTATGGTGGCAGATTCATTGACTAAAGGTTTACCACCTAAAGTTTTTCATGAGCATGTTCCTCACATGGGTGTTAGTCACTTTTCTGATTCCATGGTTTAGTGGGAGTTTGTTATCGAGGATGTTCTTTTACCATATTTTTTTTTATTTTCTATATAGAATAAAGTTGATGGTTTATGTTTTATCATCTGAACTCGTTTATCATGCATGTAGTTTAACATAAAGTTTTTTAGAATGATCTCATAAGGAATTTGGACCAGATGGAAACAGGCATGATCTAGATCACTTTACATGTAGTTTCCATGCTATCATCCATACTGGATCTATGTCATTGAATGTATTCGAATTGGTGATCAAGGAATGTTTAGTTACAAGGGTAGTGACGAAAGCCGCCTTGATTCCGTGCTAATACAGGAGATGGACTAGATTGAACTAAAGGGAAATTCTATTATTGAAAAAACCTGTTTATGCGCACTTAAGGTTTATCTGATTTAATTATATCAGGTACACACACATAGCCCAAGTGGGAGATTGTTAGACATATTTAAATAATAATATGTTTAATTAAAGTATGGGTTATGTATGTGGATTAATAATTTATCACATTGGGTTATTTTATTAAATTGGACCCTATTATGTGATCTAATTAATTAAGGCCCTAGTTTGCTAAATGAGTATGGACTTAATGGGTAGAAGCATATTCCAAGTTAATTAGGGTTTAATGGGAATCCTAATTGAACTAGTATATAAAAAGATCTTAGGACTACGGTCCCCAACATACCAAAAAAAATAAGCACTCAGTATTTCTTAAATCACGTCTAGAGAGAGATTCCACTAAGGGCATTCGGAGTTTTGGTTGAGGAAGACCATAGTCATCTATCATCATCTTAAAGTTATCATTAGTTTTTCAATGGAATCCGGTATGTTATTATTCTTGACAATTTGGCATGAATGATCCTAAGGTTCATCTATTCAATATAGATTAAAATTATTTATTCTATAAAAAACTTCATCTACTTATTTACCAAAAGGAAAGAAGATGGCATATCTCAGGCATTGCAAGTTTCTTTAAGTCATGAGGTTTTCGTTGCTATTATAGTCGATGACGAACAAATTTAATGAAATAAAAATGGAGTAGAACAAAAATTTGATTTCAATTTTTTTTTTTTTTTTTGTTTTTTGGTTGCAAATCGATGAAACAAATTTAAATGGAAAAAATATGGCAAAAAAAATTATTGAAGATTGATGAACAAATGTTTATGTAAGAAAGAAGCTTTCAGTCTCATGAAGCAAGAACTCTTTAACATAAGAAAGTAGAGGCGGGCTTGGGTACAATCTAACTAAAACGATTCCACATGAAAGAGAATCAGACAATAGCCTTCGTCGAGTAATGGAAAGCGGGCTAGTCCAAAAAATGCTTGTTGCTCTGACGTTGTGGCTTACAATTCATCTTGTGACTCATTACTTCCCTCGCAGTGTATTCAAAACACACTTTAATAATTTTTTATCCCTACCATTTTACATAAGCAGTGGAAGAGAGTTTTCCTATTATAAATACGGCTTGAAAACATAGAACTTTTGTGGTGATTTGGATAAACTTGTTGAATCAAGAAGTAAATTCATTAATTTAAGTAGACAATAGTACCGTGATTTCAACTACAATTTCAAGAGAACAAAAAGATTATTACACAGTTAATTCAACTCATAAACTAGAAGCATCACTAAAACCATACCACTATATTTGGTAAAATATCATATATATTCATAAACGTCGTTTCGAAGATAAATTCAATAAAAAAAAAAAAAAACATAATATCGTTATGGACCCTTCACATTCTATATATTACAAGTTATAAGCACACAATTAACCCATAAATATTGGATTTCACAAACGTTGGCTCATTAAGTAGTTAAAAACGCTCTGGTTCAACAAGAAGAGACTGGATAAGCAATTTTGTGTTACCCTTAGAATTTGTGTATCCATCCTCGTCAGAATAAAGAAAGGCAATAACTCTGGTGAGATTTAATACACACAATAAAAATGGCATTGGAACAGTGGCAGGATGAAGGCAACATTCATTTATATTCTTCCATGCATCTTCTACTCGCTTTTGAAATTCAGCACAGGTTTCTTCTTCTGAGCAACCATAATTGTACATGTAACATTCAGTGGCAGAGACGACATGTTCTCTTTGTTTCTCAAACTACAAAAATTAAAAAGGTAAACATATATAAATTAATATTGGAGCAAAGCTTGATGTTATCAATGCCAATGTGAGTTATCAAAATTTCAATTTTACGGAGATATATATATATATAATATATATATCAATATCGTTGAATCATAAGAATTATAAAATTCATTTGAATTAATAATAAATATATTTTTTTATGTTAAAACACTGCTTAATCTCTAAACTCTGAGTTTTATTTCATTTTGGTTTATATACTTTCAATTGTCTAATTTTTGTCTTTATACATCAGATAAATCTAAATAACTAGTTTTCTAGGTAATTTATTATCAGTTGTTTTTTTCCAAAAGCATTAGTCTCTATGAGCATTGCTGTTTAATAAAGTATAAAAATATATTTGATAACTTGTATTTATTCAAATTATTCGCTCTTAAAGTTAGATTAATTTAGAAGTAAATGAGAAGAAATGCATTGAACTTATATGAGAATAGGGACAAAGTTACTTTCCATGCATTCAATAAATTCAAATGGAGGACTTGATTAAACGTACGTCATTAATGAGCTAAATATGCAAGAATGTAGACAAAAACAAAGAAAATGGAGCTCTACATTGGATCCGAAGACAAATCATGCCGCCAAAAGTTTCATGAAGCAAAGATATCCAAGCAAGTTATGCGGCAAAGCAACCGACGCACTAAAGATGGAAGTTAAATGTGTCTGAGGGGACCATAGACAACTGCAAATACTGACAGCCTGCCACAGTCCTGAATAGCAAAAGTGCTCACCTAGCTACTCATATTGTATCAGACTACTCATGTCATGGTTTCCCATATCCCATTCTCTCTTTTTTCCATTTTTTTCTCACAGTTGGGATGAGCTATTTCTCATTCTAGCAAGCTTAATGATAAGTGAAAGTTCATTTGGTTTAGTATGTTCTTCAATCTTCAAATTCTTGATTGTATCTAGCTCATCGAATTCAGTGGTAAGAATTAATTACTCGAGAGAGCAAGTGATTGTGGATCTCTCTAAATCAAATAAGAAGTGTGTTTAGAGATATATACAACCTTATGTTCTATGTAATGTATGTATCATAGAGATATGATTTATATGGCTAACTCATCAAAAGGTGGAGTCCTTAAAGGTCATGAACATGAATGGAATATGGTCATTAAGTTCAAAGGATTAAAAGTTGCTTATCTCAACTCCATCTTCTCATCTAATCTCTTTCTTAATCACTGTTGTGTTGTGTGTTCATCTCATACTTCCAACATCGAATCTATTCTTTGATTGTTATTTAGTGTTCATTTTTATGCTTTCCAATACAATTATCACTCCATTTGTTTAATATCCCTCTATTAGATTTTAAGAAGAAAACCGTTTATAGAATTTAATTTGACTTAACTAATTCCCGTGTTCGATCTCGATCATCATCAAGACTACCTCCTAATTATTTATACTTTGGTGTCTTAGGAGAATATTTGTGATTGTTTACGGTATTTGACAACGATTAAGCATAGAGTAGATTGTTACTATATATATACGTAGTGTCTTTGTCTTACATGAAAATTATAATTATTATTGAAGCAAGTTCAATAAAAAATAAATTTGGAGCACTAAATTTAAAATTTATGGAAAGTACCGTGACTGAATTTAAGTTTTATTCAAAATAAAAAGACTAAAATTGGACAATTGAAAGTACAAGGACCAAAACCGAACAAAATCCAAATTATAGGTACCAAGATGGTATTTAACCTTCCAAGCTAGGTCTTATTGATGTCTCTCAAAAAGAGATATTTTTACGTCTCTAATCTCCTTTACTTGTTAGATATAATGTGATTAAATTTCTATTTTGTAAAATTCTCATATCATGCATTTTGGAGCATTGAAGGTCGTTTGGGGTTAATTTGGAACTTTCGGAAGTGAAATTGGACACCTAGACCTTCAAGGACAGAAAATTATCAAAATACCCTTGGCGAGAGCATAGCTACTCTTTATCAAGTCTACTAAGGCTGCTCATGGCAGAGCATCACAATGCTATGTGTTACGCTTCCAGACATAACTCATCATTTGAAGACATAATTCATCATATAACTCATGGGCAGAGCATCACAATTCTCAGGGTATCGATGGAAGCGCAACGACATGCACACACGTGAGAGCGTAAAGCTCAGTGTTGCTATGCTTGAGGCTTACACTACGGCAGTTAAAAGCCAGCATAACGAGCATTGCCCGTCACATGGCGACATTGCGATACATTTTATAAATATCCTCTTCGAATTTTTAGGGTTTTTTCATGGAGGAACTCAGGGAGGTCGAGAAGTTCTTCAAATTTTCTCCTTTCTCTTTATATTTCTATCATCTTTAGATTACATTTTGTTCATATTTTGGATTGTAGATTATGGATTGGATCTCTCTTCTTCAGTTTTTCGATGGATCGATAAAATAACTTTTATTTAGTTTTGGGAGCAAGAACCTTGTATTTTTCTTGATAATTTTTGTGGATTTGACTGATTTCAAATTGTTTTATGTTTTCTTTGAATTCCTTTTAATTTCTCAATGCATGTTTGTGTGTTTTCTATCCCTCATAAGCATGTATCGCCCTTGCTAATCGATTCGTAGGTTCGTCATGTTCGCACTCAAATGTCTAGTTCAATCACCTAAGAAGTAATTAGTTAATATGTATTTAATGACTATCCTAGATTGCATGTATTACTAAGTTCAAAGATAAATTGATGAATTAATTAGACTATCCAATTAGTTAATCAACACAGTGGAATCCTAAAGCTGAATGCACATGTGTTATTTCTATATAAACGCTAGAGCTCATACTAGCACTTAGGGGTGATTAAAGACATTCGAAAAGTAGAGTCGAACGATCGAAATCGGCTGAACCAATTCCAACAAAAGGGTTTTCTATACTGCACGGTCGGGGTCGGTTTTGGGTTCTAAAAAATGATGAAACGGTCTGTCGAACAATAAAATATAGCTTTTTGACCGAAGTGGTTGAAAATTTAAAAAATGTCATTTAGTTTCCAGCATTTCCTCTATAAACCACGAGGTTGATAATATGAATACTATGCCAGTTGAGCTACGCTCTTGTTGGCCATACTCATATTTTTCAAAAATAGTAATAGTTGCCAGCATTCCCATTGTTTCACTCTCTCATCTCACATTTCAATAATAATAATAATAATAATAATAATAAATTCATTTAATATTTTTATTCTCTCACATGTTTTTCCTTTTTCACATTTCTCACTCTCTCATCTTAATACATTTTAAGAAAGGAAATAATCATCTAAATTTTCATTTAATATTTTCCTTCTCTCCTACGTTTGTCTTTTCTTAATGAATCTTATTGTTCTCTTTCATTTCATACATTTTACTCTATCTTTTTTCATCTTCTCTCTTAATCTTTTCTCCGATAGTTTCTTACTCCGGGCAGTAGACACCAGCATCACTAGTAAATTTTAGTGATATTCTCCTCTTGGTTGTTTCCTTCATTTCTTCTTGTTTATAATGGATCTTCTTATTTTTCATAGTTGTACTCTATTTTCCTTTTTTTCCCCTATTGGTTCTCACTTTCTCTCTCTTTTTTTCCCCCTAATTCATCAAAGTGAAAAACTGATAAGATCGGCCAACCGTTCGTGGTGGGTGTTGGCCGGTGACAAGAATGTTAGTAAAACCGGCGAAACCGACCGATGAAAACGAATCCATCGGTGGTCGGCAGCGGTTTGAACCCAAAACCAACATCAACTGACCAAGGATCACTACTACTAGTCTTTCCCTACGGATGGATTTGAAATACCTCTGTTACAATGTTATCGTAGTAACAAGAGTAAGATTCGGTAGTTTATAAATTTTATTTCATTATCAGAGAGAGGTTTACGACGTCCATATCTCTATCCTTTCACTTATATATATTGTTTTTAAGATTTTATAGTCATATTAATTTGGATGAATAGATTAATTTTTCTATTATTTTATGAACATTTATAATAATTATATTAAACTATGTCAATGTTAAATATCATGAACGGTAGATGTATCGACAAGTATATTTTGAGATATCGATTGATACTTGACTCCAAGTGATATTATTGGCTTATTTGAAGTAATGAAAGTGACGCATACCTTATAGGAGACAACATCGTTTTTGAGTCTAGAAATGAGGGTTGAGGCTTCAAGAATTTTGGGGCACTCAGAAAGCCAATCAAATACCTCTTTAGTTGCAATGTCACCCATGCAAGCAAATGAAATAGTTGTAAGTAGTCCATAACCTGCGCTAACTAGAGCCACTTCCATGTATTCTTCAAATTTTGGTTTATACTTTTTGTTCAGCCATTCAGCTTCTTTGAAATAGGATTCAGCTTGCCTTTTCATCTATTCACACATAAATAAAGTTGAAACTTCTTATACATGCAAAGAAAGATAGCAAGATTAATGGTATTAATAGGAAATTATGAGAAGGATGATATTTAATTACCGCTTCCTTTGCAAAGTGGGCACGATACGATGTTCCATCCTTAGCCATCTCGTTATCAACCTCTTCGAAAAGATCGAGCATAGTTGTATAATAAACTTTCATATACTTCGGGAGTAGATTAATCATGCTTATGTCCCATCTAAAAAATTAAAGACATTGTATAACTGATTAAAGCATACTCAATTCTGTTTCAAGTATATATGGACTATACATATAAAATTGAAAAAGAATTTTGAAGCAAGTAAGAGGGTAAAGAAAGTAACCTGTTGATTGCTAAAGTGAAGACTTGGAGTTCTTCAAATGTTCCATAAGCATCATAAATATCATCCATAATTGAGGTCATGGCGATCACTTTAGTTAATATTTTCCTTCCCACATTGAAATGAGGTTCGAAATATACACCCAATGTCCAAAAGTAATCCTCCACAATTCTATCTCTCACAAATGGAAAGTTAGTTGGGACGTTCAATTCTTTCCACCACCTATAGTAATTTATTATTTGCATTAAGATTATTTCAAATTTTTCAATGTTGTCAACAAAGATCAATGCCAAATGTGTAATTTCTTTATGAAAAAAAAAAAGGAATTAACTCTGATAAATAAGTATATCGACTCTGATATTAAGTAAAATTGTATGAACATTTTTATCTCATTTTGCTTTGTATTTAGTTTTCCTTAAAACAAGGATGGGTCAATCTAAAAATAAAAATTTTAATAACATATATTTATCCTTTCTACTTTTTCATATTTTATTTGGATGACAATGAATCATTGTCATTAATCTGTTGAGTTATATGTCTCATAACTCACCGTTTGTAAGATTATATATAATATATTTGCAATAAAAATGTTATTGAATTTTTGTTCATTATAGAATATCTAACAAGCATCAAATCCAATAAACTACAAATTCAATAAAATTGTTATAGAATATGTAACTAGCATCAAATCCAATAAACTACGATCCTATACAAAGAATTTTGGAAATGGTTATTACATGAGTACTTGGACTTTATGTGGAGACATAAGAGTGGATCAAGTTCGACTAGAGATCCAAAATGGTCTATAGTATATGGATAAGGTTGGATACCTTATTTTGGAAATACTATTAGATGTGTCGTACTTTGTATTTAGTACAAACGATGTAATCCTGAATCATCCATGTGGAGACATGCGAGTGGGCATCCTATACAAAGAATTTGTATAATACCGGACCAAGAAATAAGTGGCTCTTCCTTTTTAACGTTGTTTACTATTTAAGACTAACTATTTCAAAGCAGTGACCTAGGTAACTTGAATTTAATGCAGAGCTAACTATCGTTAGATTTGCATAGGTGAGAGTTGGCCCTATAGCACCGGCTCAATAAGCCTCCAATTTCATGGGTAAGACTGGATAGATAGCTGAGGACATAGAGTGAAAGACGAAATTCTCTCCTATCTGCTTTTACCGATTGTAGACAGGTTGTTCCCTTAAGTAATTACTGTGGTTCTTGAACAAAGGGTCTCACCCTCTCATTGGCCGGAGAGGGATCAGTTTAGTGATTTAATCACAAACCAATTTTTCATTAAAGGATCTGTGGTACTTAAAGAGCAAGATGTAATCTCGGGGGTAAAAAAACTTTTGACTTAACCATTATTATGAACAACCTTTGAAGGGTCGACTTACTGATTATGGTTAAATAAGATGGACAGAAATATGTCAAAAGTGAAGGGAGTGCAACTATTGAGCTTTAGTGGAGTGACCTAGTAGTTAACGAATGTTGGTTAATTAGGTTAAAGAGTTTAGCTGGTTAATCTCAGATCGTTGGAGCCCATGATCTGTAGGTTCATTAAGTTCCCCTACTAGCACATAAACGGACAAAACCTTAGAATCGTGTGATGAGTAAAATTGAAGCGTTCAAATACAAATTAAGGGAATTAGTAATTATACACGATATAATTATACGTTTAATTATAAAATTTAAAGAAATTGGAAAATTTAAAAATATTTATGATTTAAATATTAATTACATGAATAGGGATTCATGTTGGAAAAATGGTGTTTAATTAATTTAATAAATTAAATTTATTTAATTAATCATTTGAAATTAATTGTTAGAATTAATTATTAATTATTAATTATTGCATTAATATTATTATTTTCACATTTTATCTTTTTGAAATTTGATTTCAAAATAAAAATTCAATCTTAAATTTAAAATTAAAAAGTTCAATTGAAAATGGGAATATACCCTAAGTAGGATTTTCCCACTTTAAACACTCATTTTACCATTCAAATTTAGTGGGATTTGTGTCAAACTCCTTGGAAATGAAATTGCATGTTAAAGGAGAATGAAATAGAAAATACATATGCTGAGAAAGTGGTGCAATTGAAGGTTGGAAGAGAAGATGTTCTCTCTAGACCATTGATACAGAATCTGGAAAATTTCTCCAAAATTCCTTCATGATTCAACTTCATTTTGGATTCCACCACCCAATCTAAGTTTCTAGAGAATAGTATGGAAGATAAAGTGGTGGTCTACAAGGTTTTTGTGTGAAGATTTAAACTTGATTTCAGTAATTGAAGAGTTCAACAAAGGTATAGTTTATAAAACCTATTTTTTTCATATGAACATGCTTGGTAGGTTGCTAAAATTGATGGAATTAGAGTGTTTAAGATCGTAATTGCTTCCGCTTCTTGCATGTTAACTCCAATGAAATCATCATACGATCAACATTGATTATTAGATGCAAGTAAAAAAAAATATTAATAATAGATTAATAATTCCTTTCAGTCAAATCATATATGAACTTAGTTGCAGTTAAGTAGCTTTTTGAGTTTTAATTTTTTTGTTTTTAAAAATTAGGCCTATAAACATCCAATTTCTTCCACCTCTCTTTTTTTTTTCTTGTCTACTTTTTTACCAATGTTTAATTTTAAAAAATCAAATCAAGTTTTGAATACGAATACCGACCTTGACATAGATGTTTGATTTCCTCACCCCACATATTATCGAAAAAAAAATGTATTACCTGACAATACGAAATCAATATTTTAAAAAATCATCTGAATAAGTATTGTACTTTTGAAGAATTTTTATGTCTAATGTTAGGTTCAAGTTTTCATACCCACTTGTACTAAAAGAAAAACCTAAATAGAATAAAAGAACAAAAAAGAAAACTAAAATGAAATGGATTCTTGATTAACTTTTGCATGAATATTTTGTTCCTTTCACTTTTGTTTTAGAGAAGAAATCATGTACATGGTTAAACATAGACACTAATAACGATCGATGCCTTTTTTCTTGATATTTCTATAAATAATTTGATATTTTTTCTATCCTAAAAATTTTTCTTTAAAATAATTATTGTGTACAGTATTTTTTTTTTTAGAAAAATCAGCTATAAAAAGAAGTAAAATAATATTTAGTAAATTATAATTTAAAATTAAAAAACTAGTTAAGGCTTTCAATAAATTAATATTAAATTTGTGTGATTTAGTTATATGTATCAAAATACTCATTATTTTACTTGTTTTCATTTGGATAGTTAATTTATAACTTGTTACAATATATTTTTTTTATTTCATATGATTTGAATTTTAACTAGTTTAGTTTAATCAAAATTATTTGATAAAAGTTAAAGCATAACTATTATTAACAATTGAATCAATTAAAATTTGAAAATAGATATGATAAAATATATTAATGTGGATGGATGTTGTTATAACATATTTATTAAAATCGTTAACAAATTAACAAAGTTTTAGAAAACCTTGAATCTAAAAGTTTTGACAACATAGTTAAAATTTAGACGTGATTCTCTTATATTAATTAGTTTGAATTTCGATACCATTTGCAACCGTCATGATACTTAAATAATAATAATAATAATAAATGGAAACATATTATAACGGTTCTCATCTATAAATAATACCAATAAAGTCAGTTAGAGTTATCTTGATTGATACAAAAATGGAAGCATATTATAAGGGTAGGAGTACCTCAAGATTTCAATTAGCTCCTTTTGGTGAAGATTTTGTAATATGTTGAAGTCTAGTTTTGAGAATGTAAGCAAAGTGTCATTATGGGAAGGATCTTGTTGGTATATTCCCAAATACTCTCTTGCCTTGATTCTTGTAATACTTTTTCTAATAGGCAATTTCAAGGCATTGCTAACTTCAGATGCAAAATGAGGATTATTGGAGTATTCAATATATGTTTTAAGATGTGTGGTAGTAAATTCAAGAGCTTCCTCAAGCACAGCTTCTCCATGTCCCCTCATATATGATGCTTCATATAGGCTCAAAATTCCTCTTTCATCATTGCCCAATGATTCTTTAAATTTTCTACTATTGTCCATGAATTTTGAGAATATATCTGTTTAAGTTTAGACATAAAAAATTAATAAATAGTTCTTAAACAAATTATAATTATAATTAAAATTTTCGAAGTCCAAATTCTTTATTCGTAACTTTTAATTTGTCTCAAGACTCTCTTTGATACTCGTTTAAGTCTCATTTGGTAACCATTTCGTTTTTTGTTTTTTGTTTTTGAAAGTTAAGTCAATAAACACTACTTTTATCTCCAAATTTCTTCGTTTGTTATGTATCTTTTATTAATGGTTTAAAAAACCAAGCAAAAATTTGAAAAACTTAAAAAATAGTTTTTAAAAATGTGTTTTTGTTTTTTGAAATTTGACTAAGAATTCAACCATTGTACTAGGAAGGATACAAATCATTATAAAAAATGGGAAGGAAATAAGTTTAACCTTCAAAGACAAAAAATCAAACACAACTGTCTGGTTTGGTAACCATTTATTTATTATTATTATTTATTTATTTGTATTTTATTTTTTTCAAATCAAGACTATTTCCTTCTCATTTCTTACAATAAGTTGCGTCTTTCTTAAATAGAATGGTTTAATTCTTAGAAAAAATCTTAAAATAAAAACAAGTTTAAAGTTACTTTTTTTAGTTTCAAATTTTGGCTTGGTAAAAAGTAGATAATAAAGAAATAAATTTGAAGATAAAAGTAGTATCTATAGGCTTAATTTTCAAAACAAAAACCAAATGGTTACCAAATAAGGTCAAAATGGTTAACAAAGGGCATTAGTTTTTTCTTTATATTTTTTTTAAAAAACTGTGCACGTTTTCTTACAACGTTTTTAACCAATGATTTAATTTTCATCTTTTTTTTTTTAATTAAATACGGGTAGTCTTAGCCAAATTTCAATATAAGAAAAATACTTCTTTGTTTAATTTTTAAATGTGGCTCGATCTTTTAAAACAATCCAATAAAGAAGGCAACATAACACCGAAAATAATAATGAAAAATAGTATGTAGAAGCTTAATTTGCAGTTTAAACAAAACATAATTTTTTAAACTAAACAAAAAAAAAAATTGTTTGTGTATAACTTACCACATGAAATCCTATAACCTTGTTGCCTGAGAAGTCGAAATAGAAGAGCAATAGTATGGAGATCTTCATCACCATCTTTATTCAATAAAGTGGAATAAGACACATATAAATGTTCTAAGATTTGGTCAATCTCATTCTCGAAATGATAAGATACACCTAGTCGTTGGATCGAATCAACCAACTTCAGCTTCTCCAATGGGTTTTCCACATAAACAACCAACATCATCCGTATTTCTTCTTTCAACTTTTCAACTTGTTCTTTCATTCCATCGTCTAATTTCTGAAATTAGAAGAATAAAAATTTTAAATTATTCAAAATACAAAAGTATCAGATAAAAGTTATACACACAAAATAAATGACAACTAATTAAAATAAAATATTCAATAAAATAAATTTGAAATTTAGTTTTACCAATGCATCATCAGAGGTAAATGAAAGGAAATGATCAGTCCAAATGCCAGGATGAAAATTTGCAGTAGAACGCTTAGTATCAGGAATGTCATTGGGTTTCATAACTGAAGTAGGAAAATTTGAAATTTTAGAAGACATTATTCCTTTTTGAAAGAGGAAAGAAAAAAGAAAAAGATGTATGTTATTCACTCGAGTATTTGAAACTATTGGTGAGACACCTTTTGATTAAAAAGTCATGTCTATTTATAGGCTGCTTTCGTATGGTTTGTTGGCCCAAGATTTTTATCACATAAATTCAAACCATTGAATAAATTACCACAAAATTTATTGAGGGTTGTTTTTAAATATAAACTATTGATGTCGATAGATAATGATAATCTATGTCAGTATCTATCATTGGTAGATTCTAAAATTTGCAAATATTTTCAACAATTTTCTCATTTAAAATAACTCTCCTTCTATTGATGAGTTATATCTTATGTTATTTTTATCTATGAGGATTTAACCTTTGGAAAGAAATTAATATTAGAAACCCTAAAATCTTGTCCATACCAAATAATATTTATGAAGATTTGACATTTGAAAGGAAATTAATATTTATAACCCTACCACCTTAACGTAGGAAATAATAGGAGCAATTATCAGAAACAATATTCTCAGCTTTCAATCCTTTAAGACTAACACACTTTTTGAAAAGTAGTTAAATTAGTTTTTCTCGGTGGATATTGGGCGAGATCGACCAGCGTCGAGATTTTAATAATTTTTTCCAAATATTAGATAATCTATTCAAATCTTATATCAAATCTTATATATTTTCAAATTTTCTCCAAATTAGGTTATCTTTACCAAATATTATATTGTAATTTTAGGTCAATTTCTGTTTCCATGATTATATGAATTTCTAAATTTCTAAATGAATTCACCAATTATATTGTTTTAGATGATGATTGCATTTTGGTTTTTAAATTTTGGGAAAGATTAAATTTTACAAAAAATGTAAGATATGAAAAATATATAAAATCTCGATATTACTATGCTCGAGAATTTACCGATATTGGTATTAATCTGCTTGAGATTTCATATATTTTTCCATATTTTACCCCTTTCTTTTTAATTTTAATCTTTCCAAAAAATTTAAAAATAAAAATCAATCACGTGAGATCCACCTAAAAAATACATTTGGATAATTTGTAAATTGATTTGGAAATTAGAAATTTTGCTAAAGATTTAAAAAAGTACGTAAAATTATGATATAATATTTGGTAAGTATTTGGTATACGATTTGAGATCACATCATATTTTAGAAAAACTAGTCCCATATGTATCGAGAAAAGCCTAAAAGGGCCAAAACAATCTATAAGTTAGAAAAGTTATTTTTTTAAAATAAATTTCAGTAGTCAATCTAGCCCGAGATGCACCGAGAAAAGCTATTTGAACAAGTTTTCAAAAAAGGTGACAATTTTTCAAATAATAGTTATGTAGATTCGACCAAGAATATAAATGACATTTTCTTTACATATTTTTTTCGATGTTTTTATAAAATTGATGCAATAGAATTTTGTTGATGTGAACGTTTAAAACATTAGTTATTTTTAAGAGTAGTAGATCTAAAACTTAATGTTAGGGGCCACAGATTTATATAAAGGGTTAAAAGTCTTTCCTATAAATTTATAGATTTGTGTTTATATACATTCCTTGAATGTAACCTGAAAAAAATATTTAATATAGATTCTTGAGTTCGCAATTTGTGTGTCTAATAAATTTCTAAATTATCAAATTTAGCATCCAATAAATCTCTTAGATATTCACAAATGTTATCAATAAATTTTATATTAGACATTAAATTTAACTTTGTGGCTAATAAATTAATACTACATGAAACTATTTTTTAAAATATATTTTTAAGGGGCTTATTATAGTCAAAATTGCAAGGTTTAAGCATTATTTGTTAACTATTTTGTTTCTTGTTTTTTGTTTTTAAAAAATGAAGAATATTTTCTCTCAATTTTTTGCTATAGTTTAAATTTTTGTAAAGTAAAAGAGTTGACTACTTAATTAAAATATTTTTAAAAGAAAAACAAACTTTTTAAAAATTGCTTTTTTAAGATTGAAACATTGTTCGATTTTTGAAAATAATGGTAAAATGTAGATGACAAAGCGTGAACATTAGAGGTGAAAAGAGTATTTATAGACTTAATTTTCAAAAACTTAGAAACCAAAAACCAAATAGTTATCAAATGGAGCCTTAGGGATTTATTCATAAAGAAATTCATAACTAATCAAGGGCCTAAACTTGTAATTTAAGAGGGAGGATTGGAGAAATTGCCAAAACACAATGAGGTTTTTAAAAAATGGCCCAGGAAATGGTCAAACAACTAATTAATTTTCATTGTTTAAATATAATTTAATTATGTAAAATAAAAAATAAATAACATGCATTAAAATATAAAAATAATTATTTAACTAATGCGATATCAAGTTAAATTACAGTTAAAAATTAATAACGATAATGCAGTTGCTTCTATCATTCATATGTTACTAATATTTGATTTGCAATATTATTTCTCATCCAAGTCATTTGTCTTAAATGGTATCAACTCAAACTTGACTCAATTATATAATTATGTAAATGTCGACATTGGATTTGTAAAATAATGTCTTAGTAAGCAAAATTCATATATAATAAAATTCTAATCAATTTCAAATATACTAAAAATGAAAAAAAAAATAATAAATTCAAAATAATATATAAACATGCATGGTAAAAATTAAAATTTTAAATTTAAAGTTCAAAATTCAAAAAATATTTAAATATATATTAGAAATTCGAAATATAAACCTAAATATATGGAGAAGTTTAAATTTCAAAATAAAAATATAATAAATAATAAATAAAAGAAAGAAAGAAATATATATATAAAAAAAAATCATATAGGAAAGAGAGAATGTAAAAACTGGAAAGAAGAAAATGAAATAAAAATGTTTCACTTGGGTATCAAACCAAAGAACATGGAGTAGGAGTATAAAAAAGTCCGAAAAATCAAAAAACAAAACCAATCCAAATCAATCCACTGGTTTGGTTTCATTCTTTAGTATAAAATTGGATATATTGATTTGTTTGTAGATAAAACCAAAAAGTACAGGTTCAAATCGATTTTTAATTGGAAAAACCAATCAAAATCAAACCGAACCGAGAGTATATATACCCTTAAAAATAAACTCATTAAATTTTTTTAGTGTTTTAATTATTATGATGCATATATATTTATTGTTTAGAAAAAATAAAAGACCAGTTATGATGGAGTGTTTATATTTTTTTCTTTAGCAAAGTCAAAAAAAAAAAATAAAAAAAAAGTCCAATTTCAATCTATAGAAAAAAGAAATGAACACAATTTTAACTAGCAATAGGAGGTCATTCAAAACAAACTTATAAATAAAAATTAAAACTTGAAAGAAAAAAATATATGTAAAAAATCGAGAACCGAACCGATATTAAACTGAACCAAATAAAAGTTTATTCATTGTTTTTTTTTTTTTAATAGACATTCATTTGGATCCTTTTTTTATAAAACGGATTAGTCGGAATTGGTTTTTGGTTGACCCTGAAGTGACAAAACTAAATCAACTATCATCCTTTGTTGTTTTAAAATTTCAAACCAAAGACCATGAAGTTAATATTATCGGTTATATATTAAAAATTTTAAATTTGAAAATCGAAATAATATATAAACTTAAATATGGAAAATTTAAAATTCAAAATTAAATTAAAAGATAAATATAAAAAATAAAAAATAAAAGAAAGAAAGGAATATAGAAAAAAAAAAATATAGGAAAGAGAGAAATGTAAAAACTGGAAAAATGAAAATGAAATAAAAATTTCTCACTTGATTATCAAATCAAAGACTTTAAAGTTAGAAAGGGTTTAAAGCACGCTATCTACCCAACTTACCAACCAATCAATCCCTACCTTTTTAGTGGGTATTAGAAATTGATTACAAAACAATAGGAACGAGATAGTGAGAAACTACCTTTCGTAATTTATCAAATTTCGTCTCATTTTTAGAAGCATTTCTCAAATCTTAGAAACAAGAAACGAAATGGTTCTCAAAGAAATCAGGTTCTTAAAAAATGAGAAATAGAAATATTAAACATGAAACATAAACGTTATCAAACGAGTCCATAGTTTATGAAATATAGTCCAAGTTATATTTAGAAATATTTTTAAAATTTTAGAAACAAAACTTAAATAAAAGAAGTTTTTTTTTTTTAATCAAGTAAACAAACAATTCATCCATCACCATATTATTTTAATTTATTAATATTTAGATATAAATATTGTAATTAAACAAGGTTTTTTTTTTTAATTTTGCCATGATATTTAGATATATGTAAATGTTAAAACTAATTACAAATATAGTAAAATTTACCTTTAGTCTATAGAAAATTTTCCAAAAGTTATGATAGACTTGTGATTTTGGTTTGATTTTTTCTTACCAAAATTTCCATATCTCTTGCTCCCTACAGCAACTAGCCCATATGTCTGACCTTTTGTATTTCAGTTAGTTGCATTATGATGGACCTTTCTAATAAGCAATCGGGACTTCACTTTTTTTCTAAAGTCAGAGTTTATTTTCTTCCAACATAATATTCAACAAAATTTTCATACGATAAGGGCAAAGACGTTAACAAAAGTAAGACATCATCCTCATCATCTTCCTTATTTCAGAGGGAACGTATCTTCCTATATGCATAGATGAAAGATGATATAGATGTTGCTTGAGAAACAATTTCTTAGTTTAATACTTTGTTATGTAAAGACTTTCCAACTTCAACTAAAGACTATTGACAGTTTCTTCATCTATGACCTCTATGATATTTTCATCAGCCAAATACAATATGATAGTCGAATGGGACTTCTCCTGTAGAATCTGCCATTCTTTGTCATATGCGGCTACCTTATTCGATTTATAAGACAGTAGTACCCACAATCCTTGTTGCTTCAGTAAGGATCACATCTTGATATATCATAAATCAAAACTCTTCCTCCCAATGAATTTATCGATTTTCATATTGACGATTGACATCTTAATATGTGTAATAGATGCATAATTTCATATTTAAACCGTTACAATCTGATACAAATATGTTAAGAAATCGACAAATAAAAAACACAATATATGTACAAGTAGAAAATTGATACACAAATTTTTGCGGTTTACTAATAGTATGTTAGTTAAGTTGACGAGGCATAATTTCATATTCAAACTGTTGCAGTCTGATTCAAGAGGCCATTCAAGTATCTTTTTTGTTACTATGTCCCCCATGCTAATGAGGTTCCAAGTATACTCCCAATGTCCAAAAATAACACTCGACAATTCTATCTCTCGCAAAGGGAAAGTCTATTGGGACATCCAGATCCTTTTACCACCTAGTAAGATGTCGAAGGAAAGACACGTAAGGAATAGAATGGTTAGACACTAAACAATAATAAAAATAATAATAAAATACAACTTTGGTCCTTGTAGCCTGATATTTGTGCAAGCCAGATTTACTATTTGTACTTTTAATAAATATTAAATGTAAATCTTCAAAGTTGATTTTATCGAAATTGGGTTAATGATAATAATCATTTTCATGCCAGAAAATATAATATGTGAATATGTTTTAAAAATTTAGAGTGAAAGTGTCCATGAATAACAAACAAAAGTTGAAAAAAAATCAACAATAAACAAAAGGTATGGACTAAATTTAAGATTTTATGAACATACAGGGACTACAATTAGATATTTGAAATTTCAGAAACTAAAGTTGAACAAACATCAAAGTACAATGACAAAAAGAATATTTTAACCCAAAACAATGTGAAAACTTATATATCACCGAAAATTTTTTTAACCCGAGGTATAAAACAAATTTGGTTCTAGTAATAATTTTGTACCTTGTTTTTCTAAAAAAAAGGTAATAATCTATAGATACTAGTTCATGAATGCTCAGCTTAATTTACCTTAATGAATTGAAGTAATACTTGTTAAAGTGTTAAGATATTTAAGTGGTTTTGATTTAAGGGTATTTAAATCAATCTCTTAGTTTTTCCTAGGGGTCGTTTTGATTAAGGTTTTATAGAGGTCTGGGAATAAAGAATTTCCAGGAATAAAATGTTTGGGAATCAAAGATGAATGGTTTTGGTTAAGTATAAGAATGAGAATAGGATATTTGTGAATGCATTATATTTTTTTTATGATATTATAAAGTATAAAATTAATAAAAATTAATTTTCATTTGTTAATTTATTTTTATTATATTAAGTTATTAAATCAATTTTAAGCCATTAAAATATAACTATATTTACTTACCCACCCTCCAGTTTAATATATTTATTATCAATTAAATTTTTTATATTGCATATTTATATTATCAATTTCTATTAAAAAATATTGCTATTTAATTTAAATATCTTTTTTTTTTTCTTTGTAGTTTTGTTAAATGAAGAGTTCATTAACTAATTGTTTAATGTCAATTATAAGTCTTATATATATATAGAAGAAGTTGATATAAACTAATTGATTTTAGATCATCAAACAATGTTTTTAATTCTTAAAAAAGCAACTTTGATTGTAGATTAAATCTAGAAGTACAAGTGTACAAGATTGTTGAATTTAAAAAAATTAACTTTTTTCTTATTAGTTTATTAATTAATATTTTTAAAGGCTAATTAATAATTTTAATAAAAAATTTATGATGTTAATATATATTATCAATAAAAAGGGATTTAAGCAAATTTAGTTTGGTTAATTCATATTTTTTTTAAAAAAATTATGGTTTTTTATATTAATTCATAATAGTAGAATAAATTATTATATTAGCATTATTATAAATAAAATTAAATATATATGTAAATTATAAATTTAATTTAAACATATTTATTAAAATTAAACAAAATTAACAAATATCAATAAAGAAGAAAAACAAATAAAATTAAAACTTTAAACGTAAGAGAGAAAAAACGATTGAAAATGGAGAAAACTCATCTATTTGGATGGTATGAAAAATCTCCATGGATGGAAATATGAAATGCATTGGAATAAGATATTCTCATTCCCAAGGTTAAAAACTTGTACCAAATATGGTGATAGAAAACCGGCCAAAGGAAAGGGCTACCCCATATTGGAATAGACATAGAGAGGGAAAAATACTGTCGAAGAAGAATCCGTTCATTGGGTGTCCGTTTGCAGCGGTATTTTCTTGTGTTTGGGTCCCGGTTTCAGATTTTTCTTTTGGCATTATGAAATTGAATTTTTATTTATAGAGTTGTTTATGCTTAATATTGTTAGATTTTATGTCATTTACTAGTGCTTTTCAAACTTTGAGCAAATGAATGAGATTTGACAGTTAACAAAGTGAAAACATATTAACTTTGTCCAATAAAATCAAGACAGGGCTAAATCTCTAAAGTAGGGAGGAAACAAGACCAATTTGCCCAACCAAAACCAATTTGCTATGACAGTTCTCTAACTTGAGAGAGGGTTTTAGACTAGTGTCGTATTGTTGTGGAGTGACGCCGCAACAAAAGAACATCACATGTTGTGCAGATTCACTATGGGGCTGCGATGTCGTACTGTGGAACTGCGGCGCCGTTGCATATTTTCGTAAAAAATGTTTATTTTTTTGAAATCTTTTTCTACTAAGTTTACGATTTTGCAGCCAGTCAAAGGACCAGATTTTGGGTTTTATAGAGTATGTTTCGGGATATTGTGTTGACAATATTTATTTAAGGATGTTGATGTTGTAGTTGCTCTATGAGTTGTTTGTCATCTATGAAGTATGTTGACAATAGAAATACAGGGCATTCATAGGTAAATATGAAATAGCATATTAGTGGCCAGTCCTGCCTAAAAAATCGATGACCATATTTCAATAAATTCATAAAATGGCCATCTTTTAGAACTGTATCCATATTTTAGCCACCTATTTCAATTTCTCTCTCTTGTGTTTTTATGCAACAAATATGTTCTCTTATCTATTTGTGATTTAATGCCACGTTTACTTTTCGGTAAAAATAATCAATTAATTGTAATATGAATGATGAGACCCATTTAAATAAGAATATTGATAAATAATTTTGTTTAAAGAGTAGTGAATATGGCCTAACTATAAATAAAAGTTAATTTAACCATTGGGGTTTAACCAAAGGGGTTGATTGCAACTATTAAAAACCACAATGAGGGATCATCTCCACCAAAGAAACAGGGCCAGTATCCTATGGAGTAATATTAATGGTGCGTCATTGTTGAACTTGTGAATCAATAGAAAAAAATGAATATTTTGGAATGCTCAAAAAACCACTAATTGAATCTGAAAGATATTATCACCCTTGTTGCGTTTTGGCGCAATTTTTTTTTTTTTCTCTTTTAACAGTTAGATACATTTACTATAGCACTAAATTGGAAGGCTTTTCTCTAATCTCCTTTGTATTTTTCTTGTTTTATGCTTTAATAGCATCTTCACGTACATAACTCTTTTTTATTAATGCACACGCCTTTTAAATCAGGATGTGATGAGGATGCTATGATTGTGTCAACCTAATTGAGATTGCAATGCATGTACTAATCCCACCTCCTCTCTCTTATCTTGTTCGAGAAAAAAAATAAAACTACATGGGGAGATAGTTGATCAAATAAAAAGTTAATAGGTATGATTGTTACCGATACCAATCCATAATTTAAGGGTGGTTTATTCAGTTTTTCCATTTCGAAGCTATTATATATTCCTAACAAGTTTTGAAATTAACGATATTAATAATAAAATAAATCCAATTTTCGAAGGCAAATCTATGTTAACAATATGGCCAACACACCTGTTTCTATTTCTATTGCGACAAAGAAAAATAAATTAATATGTGGTGTGAGGCAAATGGGAATCGGATCCTTTTCTTATTTCACTTTCAAAATTTCCATACAAGATATTGAATCATAACTAGACTACCTATAGTCAACATGCTAACTATAGTGCACCAAATATACTAACAAACTAATTACAGTAATGGAATATTGTTAATAAAACCAAAATAAATATTAATAAAGAGAAAAAAAGAAAGGAATAAAAGGAAAATATAGCACTGTTCGATAATATTTCCCCTTTCTCATTTCCTATATTTCATTTCTTATTTCATATTTCCTATTTCTTAATTTTTTAACAACTATAAATAAAAATATGTTTGGTAACTATTTATATTTCGTGTTTATCTTGAAAAAAAAAAAACATCTAACATAAACTTGTTTGATAATTATTTACTTGTTTTTTTATTTCTTATATTTTTTTCCTTACATTTTCTCCTTTTTCATAGTTCAGATTTCTTCTTTTTCATAATTTAAATATAATTTAATTATGTAAAATAAAAAATAAATAGCATGCATTAAAATATAAAAATAATTATTTAACATATGCATTATCAAATATACATAAATCCCGATTCAAAATTAATAATGACAAAGCAATTGCTTTTATTATTCATATATTACTAAAATTTGATTTTTAATATTATTTCTCACTAAAGCATTTGTTTTCAATGATGTCTGCTAAAGCTTAATTCAATTATATTATTATGTAAATGTCGATGTTGTATTTGTAAAATATTGTCTTGGTAAACAAATGCATACATCGTAAAATTCTAACCAATTTCAAATGTTCTAAAAATAAAAAATAAATAAATTCAAAATAATATATAAACATGCATGGAAAGAATTAAAATTTTAAATCTAAAGTTCAAAATTCAAAAAATATTTAAATATATATCAGAGATTTGAAATATAAATCTAAATATATGGAGAAGTTTAAATTTCAAAATAAAATTTAAATATAGATATAATAAATAATAAATAAAAGGAATAAAAATAAAAGAAAGAAAGAAATATAGAAAAATAATATAGGAAAGAGAGAAATATAAAAACCGGAAAAAAGAAAACGAAATAAATATGTCTCACTTGAGTATTGAACCAAACATCATGGAGTAGAGTATAAAAGAAAACCAAAAAATCGAAAAACCAAACCAATACACATCGATCTATTAGTTTTATTTGGTTTTTTTAATATAAAATTGGATATATTGATTTGTATGTAGAGAAAACAAGACTATTGGTTCATATTGATTTTTTATTGGAAAAACCAATTAAAATCAAACCGAACGAGAATATATATACTCTTAAAAAAACTCAAACATTAGATTTTTTTTATTCTTTTAATTATTATGGTGCATATATATTTATTGTTTTTTAAAAAAAAAAGATCAATTATGATGGAGTGTTTATATTTTTTTATTTAACAAGTTCCAATAAAAAAAAATCCAATTTCAATCTATGGAAAAAAAGAAATGAAAGCAACATTAATTTTAAATTAGTAAAAAAGAGGTCATTCAAAATAAAGTTGTAAATAAAAATTAAATTTTGAAAGAAAAAAGAATATGTCAAAAACCGAGAACCAAACTGATAATAAATTGAACCAAATAAAAATCAATTCATTGATTTTTTTTCTTTATTAGACATTGATTTGGATCTTTTCTTAGTAATACCGATTAGTTTGGATTGGTCTTTGGTTGACCCCGAATCGATAAAATCGAACAAACTTTCACCCTTTGTTTTTATTCGAATTTCAAATTAAAGACCATGAAGTTGAGAATATTTGATATATATTAAAAATTTAAACTTTGAAAATCGAAATAATATATAAACCTAAATATGGAAAAGTTTAAAATTCAAAACTAAATTAAAATATAAATATAATAAATAAAAAATAAAAGAAAGAAAGAAATATGAAAAAAATAATTTAGGAAAGAGAAAATGTAAAAACTAGAAAAAAAGAAAACGAAATAAAAATGTCTCACTTCATTATCAAACCAAAAGACTTTGAAGTTAGAAAAAGTTTAAAGCACGCTACCCACCAACCTACCAACCAACCAATTCGTACATTTTTATTTCATATTAGAAATTGATTACAGTAAAATAGAAATGACGCGTGAGAAACTACTTTTTGTAGATTATCAAGATTTGTCCCAATCGAGCAGCTGTATGGGTTAAGCTTGAAGAAGAAAAAGTTGCAACAGAAGATGAAGATCTGTGAGAGCAATTTCTCTTCCCTTTTCTATATACTTGACTTTGTATATTAAATCTTTTCCCCACATTTAATATAGGATAGTGATGTATAGATATATACACTTAGGTTTTAGAATAAGGACAAAAAACAACTAACGAATCTTCTGTACAGCTATTAGAGAATAACTATATAGCAGAGGTTGTTAGGATAGCATACACATCAGCATCAGCGAGAGCATAAACACTAGCGACACCAGCAAGAGCATACACACCAGCGATACCAGCGAGAGTATAAACACCAGTGACACCAGCGATAGCATACACACCAGCGATACCAGCGAGAGCATATACACCAACAACACCAGTGATAGCATACACACCAACGATACCAGCGAGAGCATACACACCAGAGAGAGCATATACACCAGCGAGAATATTCATATCAGCTTCTACATGGCTCCTTGTCATCTACCGACGAGGCAATCTGTTCTTCCTTGACAATCCCAACTTTAGAAACATTTCTAGATTCTTAGAAACAATAAATGAAAATGGTTATCGAACAAATCAATTTCTTAAAAAATTAGAAACTGAAACATGAAACATGAGCGTTATCAAACGAGCCCATAGTTTATGAAATATAGTCTAAATTATAATTAGAAACATTTTTTAAATTTTAGAAATAAAAAATTAGAAAGGTTATCAAACAAACATGTTTTTATAAAATAATAATAATAATAATAGGTACAAGAAAGAGTAAAGAAGAACGTTGTCTATCATAACTTAAATAAACGATTTTTTTTTTATTAAATAAACAAACAAGTC